>NW_019214095.1:311912-353387 GCF_002532875.2 Varroa jacobsoni
AAGAACTATCAAGCGTGTCAGCGAGGACATTTTTACGCTTAGCGCTTATCGTGACATTCGTTTTGGCACGATCACCACAGCCACTACGCGATATGTGCCATTGGCAGCAACGATACGACGTTCAACGTTGTGGAACGTCCCGGAAAAAGTGTGTCTAGTTACCTCAGAGAGATAAATTTTGCCAAGGCGGGATCAACGCAGGAGACAGATCAGGTAATCAAGACATGCCAGCGTGCTGCCGCCCGTGCAGAATGTTGCGTTTAGTTTTTGTCCATATCTGTTGACTATGCTAAGATGCGTTTTGCTGGTTATTGTATCAAATGCATATCGTCCTCAGACGAGAAGCTGGAAAAAATGGTCCAGGGGTGATTCGATATGCTGATTGTTTACGTTCTCTGTGTAGCGTTTCAACTTTATAATTGCAATGTAGTCAAGCCCTCTTCTTAGGTTAAGACAAATAATGAGCCCGGACATTGTCGAATGGCGGTGAACGGCTTAAAATGTTGATTTCAACACAGTGTTGCAATAGGGTCGGCTTCGGTCGCAAAAGCAGTCTACGGAGTACATAGACGCTCGACAAAACTTACTACTGCATCTGCGAGGCAGTGACCTTTTGAGGTCTAATTTAAAATCGACTATTATACCTAAATCGATCAGTTAGCAGCTTCGACGGAGATGTTTGTAGCTGTGAGCTCGATTTAATTGATTTTACATGCTTCTTCATGAAATCGACTCCTCTTAAAAGCGATTACATGTGAGCTGTACAGACCAGGACCAGGGAGACGAATGGAGACAAACAACCGGTAGGTTTCGTTAAGAAGAAATCTCGTTGAACAAAAACACCTTGGGGGCATGCTGTCATCGGGAGGTTGATTGAAATTTGCATATCATTTTACCTCAGTTCTAAATAATTATTCGGCTCTATTATGCCTGGCGCATTTTCTACCACTTAATACATATTGTGCGTAACATTAAAACTGTGACGACTCCCGACTAGGGACCTGTGCAGAATCGATCTCCTAGGTCTCTGAGGCATAACACGGATCACTCTACGGTTTCCAGCCTTCGACTTGGAATACATTTGCCCTCGAAATGAAATAGGTAAATCTAGTTTGAAGGTCTACGTGATGAAATTAGGTGATCCGCGCCTTTCCGGCCCAAAACTGATTAAATATAGAGACGACAAATGCTCGATCCGATTGGATGTAGTTCGATATTATTATTATGAGATCAATTGTCGCCATGTTGAATGACACAAAACAACTAGCTGGCTCACAAAAATGAGCCAGTTAGTTGTTACCACGCGGTGAATACGGCGTTCAATAACACGCTACGCGAAAGCATCGGCTTATTTACATGTTATATTTAGATATCGTCGATCTGATCGCCAAATGCACTGTTTAAATAATAGTATATGTTACACTCACGTTATCAATCACGACACATATAAATCGGAATCGGTTTCGGTAGGGGCAAATCAAATGATGCGTACGCCATCTACCCTGTCACTGCAATAGATAACTACAATCGACACGACTGATCGATAAAGCTGATATACTTTCAATAGTTTCGTTGTTCTAGATTTGATGTTCCGTTACAATTGTCGCTTCCATTTTTCAACTTTCTACGCGACCCCCGACTCCTTGTCTTCTCTTACCACCACTGCCTCACTCAGTCGGTTGCCCCATTTTCCCGCATCGCTGAATTTGCCCTTTGTTCTCTTCCGTTTAGTTCCGCCTGTTGCTTCCACTATCGCATGGCGGTGTTATGTGTATGTACATTTAATATGATTGACGCGGGTGATCATATCGAAATAAGCTAGAAGCGCGTCTTGAACTCGGCATCTGCCCATGGTTGATGCTAATTTTGGGGCGACTCTCACCGACACAGACGCCGCACGATTAGCTGTATCATGCCGTCTGAGGTAAGCTTGACATTATACAATTAGTTAGATTATTATAACACGGTATAACCATAGTTGATTTGCACTTTATGGCGGTTGCGTCGTCATGGAACTTGCATTAAGCTGCTGTTTGTCACTGCTATGATTGAATCTTCGGTCTATTTATGCTTGTACCGTTCTTCTCCACCACTGCACAATTGTTCGAGCTAACGTTCTGTCTAGACGCAGTTTTACCCAGTCTGCAGTCTGCCAGGGCTCTGGCAGCCTGCACCCTGGTTCCAAGCCAGCTTCTCTGGTTAAGAAAACCTTCCTTCTTTTCCGTAACTACATGTTTTATAGTACAAGACCGTCGTTTGCGAGTCTTATCCTTTCCTGTCTGATGACGTTCGCCGACCATAACACTTAGCTGATTGACACAAGCTAAACGATGCTTGCTTTTGCGTCTGCTGCCATTGCTGATATATTGCTGGCGTTGATTAGTTAGCCGAATGGAAACCTCCAGATGAAGAGGAACTACGCCGACCTGCGAAAGACAACAAAACAATACCGCTATCGGCGTCAGCGTAAATTCCAACGCGGACGCGATCCTTGTCGACTTTCAGTAGCCCTTATTTGTCGTTTTCGATAGCAGCAATGGCGACAAACGCGTTAGTTTACCTACAATCAATATGCCGCCCGATTCATGATTGTTGTGCGTTCGCAGCTTGGATTGTGTTTGGCTATGGGATAGTCGCATTTTGTTCGCACCCAGACTGGAACAGAACATAGCATAGTGGCATTCCCCGTGTTGGCCGCGCTCTTGGCTTACTTGGCGTACCATGCATGAACTCCTCATGCGACAATTAGCACATTTTTACAAACGAGTTTCACGAAAACCCGCCGTTGCAGTTGTCTTTCATATGCCCGACCGTACGCGCCTTCCGGGCCAGCGCAGACGGCATCGCCTTGTTTCTCCTCGTTCGCTCGACAATGGCGATCGAATGGTAAAGAAAAAGAAGCCTCTTCGGAAACAGAAGCCCTTTGCCATATCACTTGTAGTGCAACAAAATTTGCCTGTGTCCTGAGTATGTCGCTAGAGCCATCGCTCTTTAGCCGATACCACGCATGTTACTAGTTTTAGGGGCTGGCGATGGCTCACAAACGTGTCCGCGAGCGCTCACTGCGGTCAGCCGCTCACGGCTTCATCAAAGGAACACAGAGCAAGTGACATCATCGACACTGTTCGGGATCTACAAAGCTGTTCGTGCTAAAGGTACCACGAGGGCTGCAGGAATAGTCTGTAATAATAAAGCTGCGAGTTATCGATAAGTCAACAACTTTGTCACATTCTTGTCGGCATACGTTAACTGTAGCTGTTGTAACTTCTGCGATTGCTGCTTCTTGACGTCGCAGACAAATGTTACCCCCAATCGGATTAAGTAACCCGTATCTATTTTGTTCTTCAGCCCGTTGGGCCCGCTACAAATAAGTTAGATGGTATTACCCTACGGACTGGTAAAACTATCCTGCAATTGTCATGCGTGTCGCTACTTATGGTTGTCTTTGTTGTTGCTGCTGGGGTTGTCATTAACAATAAGTATTGATGATAACAGCCTAATAGCCGAGGTGTAGACTTAGACTGGTAAGCGTACGGGGTGGGGTGGGGTGGGGGGTGTATCTATAGACGCACCAGCCTTGACACACCACGATAGTAGCAATCATATTTATCACTTATACACTTCCATCGCAATGTTCTTGTTGTTGGTGGTGGTATTATTGTTAATAAAAATATTGCCCTGTTCGTTTACACGGAATAAGCAGGGTAGACGACGCTATCTGTTGATGTCTCCCTGATTCACTGATTCTTTTTATAGACCTACCGAGCAAGCTTTAAAGATATGGATGTGTAGTCAAATATGCTCCTACCCACTATATATATGTATATATATATATATATATATATAAATTGCTCTGTCTATTCGGTTCGTGCTGCGTTTATAAATTAAACGATTGACTACATTTGCTTTCTGTACGCATCAAGTGACGTAGCTAATATAGCCAGCGTATGGCAAATCTGGGGTAAAAAGATATTAAAATTTCTATTGGATGTTATCAAGTTGCACGGACTGCATAGCAGCACTTAGGCCACATCAGTTCTTTACGTAATCTCATTCACTCATATCCTTACGCTAATCTACAAGCCTAGCTTCATTACTTTTCTGGCTGCCCAGTAAACAAAGAAAAGCGTCAGTACCAGCGTGCAGGTTTGGAAATGTGTATTTATCTATCTAAGTTGTTGATCCCGAACTCGTCCAAATAATCCCATAAGCAGTCTCGAGCTAGAAAACGCGGTGGCTTGAGTTAGGACCAAGTGCATAATTTAGGACACTAGTGCCTTGTATTTCTGTCATTCCATTCATTTTTCTATTCGCCGCCGCGCTTGCTTGTGCGCATGCATGTTTAGCTATGTGAGCGTCGCCGCTACAAGAAGACGCTGAAATTACGTTTACAAATGTGGGTGGTCGCACCTTGCATGGTCAGTGGCCGATGGGCAATTACTTCAAATAGTTGTGGCGGGTAAATTTGCAAAACCGTGGCACTTCGCTCAGGGTGTTTGCCCCAGGGCACTGAGAAGCGAAGAAATGTTCGTGTGCTCGAGGATAGCGTGAGTGGAATGGGAGACTTCTAACAGTGTGTGTCGTATGGCTACCCGCCTTTGATGTGAGAATGTTTCGGTAAATGACGGAATGGCCGCTTCTGCCGTTGGCCAACTTCATTTGTGACGTCGGCGTCATAAAGCGTGAACATTGACAGAATTGAGAAGTCCGACGACAATGTAAGAACTAGAGCGGCCGAATCCATTTGTTCTTCCCCTAGCTGCTGAAACACACAAGACGGATAGCGATGTCTTCGTTGTTAATAAAGGAGGCAGAATTTGTATCAAACAGACAGCATGTGGCTGGCAACCAGCGGCACCAACATCAGTAAGAACAAAAATCTACTGAAAAATATATATATACACCATAGCAAAACCAGCACCAGCAACGACGGCAGCACCGACAAATGAAGTTAAACAGAGATAGCATTTACGCACGCCGCCATTATGGAAAAACAGATCGGCTTTGTAGGTTAATAGTAGGCGCAATTAACTTACCCCCATAAATTTTGCAACACTCACGTAATCAGTAACCGCCTTATCTTCGTAACTGATATAAGGGATCAGATTGGCCGCACACTATGTTGAAATGCGGCAACTTCTGGGCACTGGACGCTTTTCGTGCGTCAAACAGACGCCAAACGACAAGCCTATATTATAGCTTTACTATAAAGAACTACCGTAGATTTAATGTCGATACTGTCTTATTTCAACGAATCCTGCGTCTGAGCAACGTGGGCTGACCTTTTACAATCGATCGTCGGTTTAGCAAACGCTTATTATATACCTAGACAACGTCACGAGTGTTTCTAACTGCCTGGATAGCGAGGGCTAATCAATTGTACGCTACTGGAATAATAATGATCAACGGATAATTGGTCGCTAACGTTTTAGCTTGTTAGTTAGAACCCTTAGTCTGATGCGGCCCACCACCCGCTGATTCTGATTAAAAATTATGTTACTAGTACTATATTGTTCCGTCTAGAGCATAGTACATCGAACTAGTATCAAAATGGCGTGTAGCAACTACATTTTCATGGTGTCTCATTGTCGATTGATTCGCTACTACTGGCATATTGTGGCCATTTTAAGATCTACATCTAAATAATGGACACGTTTTAATAACATAGCAAAAATGGCGTTCTATTCAAAGGCTATCGGACGTTCAACGTAGCTCATTATTTGCTACCGCTTAACGATCCCGAACGGTTAGACTGAGCGAGTTTTCTTTCCGAAACTGAGTACGCATCATACGGTTTGTTTCATCTGGACGCAGGAACGATAGACAAGTACTTTTATAGGGTTTCTTGTGAGTGCTGAAAGACGCCATCACTATCGCTAAATGATCTAGTGGCTGCAAGCATCAGCTGATAATACCAAAGTTTGCACAGGAATCATTATCAAGCCGAAATAATTTCTATATATGAATAAGATTTCAGAAAGAATAGGCTTGGACATTTGCTCTGACCCCGTTCTTTGCTCATTTATAGATATTGAAATATATATATATATATATATATATATATATATATATATATATATACCGAAAAGTGAATTTTTAACAAACATACGTCTAGCACGCAGTCAACGGCTATGCAACGCTCAGAACTATCTTGGCGTCTGTAGCCAGATAGTGCGAGCCGTACATTCGGTTCCGGCCGTACAGGCGTGCTCTGTCCGAAACCCATCGATGATTTTTCTGCCTTTTTGCCATTTTGAACTATTGAGCACAACAATGGACCTACATCACCTCAAGTAACGCCTGTTTAGGAAGCAGTTCCTGATACTGATAATTGTTGATTAACCCATCGGATGCTTTTATTGATTGACTCTACTTGTGTAAACTTCCTCTTAACCGTAATTGGATGCACCTATCCTATGCTAATGCTAGTCTGGTCATCACACGCGCAGCAGCAGGGGCGGCGATTGCCCATTCGAAATATGTCGACAAGTGTCGATTAGTTGACCGAATGCATCTCTTCGAAAAGCGGGCGGCGTCGATTCTATGTTACCAATAGGCCTATTTGCATCAGGCGACACTACAATACGACAGTGGTGCCCGTCGTATCTCTGCTTTACAACACAGCACGATGTGAAACTAAATTTATCGTAGCGCAAGCCGATCTGTCCTCGATATAGCGTTGCCCTACCGCCGCCATCATCCGTTTGACAAAGGTCCCCTTTCGTAGATCTCTAATCGTTCTTATTCCTCTCTTGTTTTCTATATTTCTTCTTCAAATCGACGACCTCACTGGACTGCGACGTTTTGTGCTCGAAAAAGCTACACCCGAGCGTAATGCTCACGATCGGCTAACATAAAATGTAATTGAAGTCACTTTTATGGCTACAATTACTGTGTATGTTATGACTTATACAAATAGCTACAATGGATCGTTATTGGTACTGTTTATTATCATGAAAGCACTTCTGCACCTTAATAATGGTCGATACAAATATATATATATATATATTTATATGTAAATGCTATAACGAATGTGTCACCGATGGTGATGATGTCAATCAGAGCAACAAATCGATAAAGGCCGTAGCAAAAAACGATCTTCCATTTTCTCGCATATTGGTTTCCTTTGGTGGCAGTTTTCGTGGGGCCGCGCCTCGTAGCCCCACCTGTTAATAGTATCGACGGGCCAGCGTTCACTCAGCGTGGTGTAAAATCCTCTTATTTTCGCCGACGGAGTTTCATTGTCATCCATGACGGCAGCTGCCCTGCTCGCTGAAGTTGGCAGTGCCTCATTTTGCACGTATTATGAGTATAATTATTGTTACTATCGGAATCTTATATTACTATCTCATCGCGCACGGAGCGGGGGAAATGGACCAAAATCAGTTAGTGGTTCAAGCGCGCTCCACCGTTTCTACGTTCATGTATCCTCCCCTATAAGTCCACGCTCCATTAACGACAGCAGCGGCAATAGTAGCGGCATTTTGTGTGGACTTCTGCGACAAAGAGTAAAAGTGGCAGGACAACGATGGCTATACCAGTAGCTGGTGTGTCCATCTACTATGGCTGAACAATACAGAAGCCGACGCGGAGGAGGAAAAGTCGCAATAAATTTCTGCTGCTATCAGCTTCAGTAGTAGCAGCAAAAATCTCATTCGTTCTCGCAGATAGTGGGGACGCCGTCGGCGACTCACGATAGACGCGAGCAGCTGCCACAAACTGTGACAAGTATTGAATTGCGGCTTGTTCGATCGAACGAATCATGGCTTGAGACCTGAATCGCGCGAACGCCAGGAGACGTACGTACGTACGTACGTACAAATGATCGACAGGAAAAAACGGGACAGCAAATAGTTAGTAAGTAAGATGCCGTCAAAAACGGCAAGTTTAAATAGTGGAAGTTGTAATAACCAGTATAGTCCTATGCAGAGATGAGTGCCACTACCCTATAGGCCCATCGCAGTTTCTCAGTCGTTATCATGCTTGAAAGATCATTGAAAACTTTGTCGCTGGGGTTGTTGTGTGGAGGACGGTACTCATGGCATTGTTCTTGACTAAAGTAAAATAGCCGTTCGCCATGGTTTGCTTTCCACCAGGCGGAATTGAGTAATTTTAGAGTTAGCTATAATAAAGGAGCGCTTACAATTTTATTTCAACTATTACTACTATTTATCACTATAATGAAATGTAACGTATTTCAGAAAACATAATAATTCTATTATTCTATACATAGCGCCTCTATGGATTGTGATTGCTCTCGGAAATATATACTTCTAGTAAAGATTCACATCGAACAATTTCGACCTATTAATTTGCGGCAACTTAAGCAGTGTAAATAACTGTTTTTTTTTTTTACTTTTTCTGCCGTTTATAAAGATACAGGGTGGGGCGAAGGTATTTTGAAGGCTCACTTGACAGATATACAAAGCGTACGTGTATGCCTCATATATATATATACATGTATAAATGAAGACGCTCAAATTGTCCAAGGACTTTTGCTCCACCCTGTATACTGATAAGAATAGTCAAAAACATACATACGTACATACATATAGCCGCTGCACGAATTTCCAATGAACATTGCTACATTGTAGAAAAAAATATATTGCGCGGTTGTTCTCTCGGTTAGCCAGAACTATAGTAACAGCGAAAATAACGGCAAGACATTCAAGATTCTATACCTTCAGCAATGGACGCGCGGCTTTCCATTAGATTGTACAGGAACTCGATTAAAGTCACGGTACGAGAAAATCGTGGAAGATTCTAACCGTATCAATCGCCCGCTAGATCGAGCGCTGCGTCGTGCACGACGAACATCGGAGAGACCGTTTGGCCACTGTCTAATGGTGGTGTCAAAAAGGCTTCGAGAAGCGGGTAAAGCTAGGACGATTTTGCCGCCTCGTTTCCGTACAGATGATAGATGTCTCAACGTTTTTTCTTTCGCATTTCGCCTATATAGAAGTCCATGGATGTTCGATAAGTTTGTTTTGTGTAAGTGTTGTTGTTGTTGTTTTAAGAAGTTATGCTCCGTAGTAGTTTTATAGAAGTAAAAGGAACAAGGTTTATTTCTAGTACGATTTTACCTAGTGTGATGAAATTCGCAGTCGCAGACGAACAGAGTAGGGCTAATTGCAAATACGGGCAGTAAACAATTAAGAGTACCTTTATATATACACAGTCGTTCAGTGGATGACATCTAACAGCAGATCAATAGGATCATGTGTAGGCTAACTTCATTGGGAAGCGTATAACGACCAAGCTCTTTCTATGATTTCCTTTGAATTGATGAGCCTTCTACGAAGGCAACGAAAAGATTGTACATTCTTCTATATATAGCCACGAAATTAGATCTTTCTTCAATATCGGAGGCTGCTAGATTTTGGCCAAGTATCGGACGTACAGGCAAAAAAGATGAACAGCACAATATACTATACGGATAACAATCCTTTGGGTTGGATATGCGTGAAGTTTGTATTATTAGACCTCATTGAATATAATATGCCAATGAGTGGCTCTTAGTCATTGTCTGTACCCCACTAGGCAGGGCCGAGTAGAACTCTGCTGAGTGATTGCTAAAGGATTATGATTTTGGGCTGAGTTTGACCGTATCTGATTATGTTTGAATGGGGGCAAAATGCACCGTCAATACGAATTAGAATGAAGTAATCAAGCATTTGGGACTGGAAATTAATGAGCTGTTGCACTTGGAAATATGTTAATAAAATAAATTACTATATTTTACTAGCATTGAATGGTTTATTAAGTATGCCGTTTTCTTTGTAGTTGCTGATAAGGCTAGTCGATAGTTTGGAACTTTCCACATGCCCAGCCGCTGCAGGCGATTGAAATTCGTATGCTTTATATATCCACGAAAAGAGTTCGTAACTCGTAAAATGAACGTATAATTCTATACGCTAGTGTGCTATGTTGGTGACGGAAGAGCATAGATTTTTGAAATAGACATTAAGGAACGTCTAAAAATACACATAGATTTCTCTACTACATGTATGAGACAACCTATAATTTCACATACATGCAGCTTTCTAATAGAAGCACAATTAAACGCGAAGAAAAGAAAGCTGGTTAGCTAAAATTTCCGCCCGATTAAAATGCACGATTTTGATATTATAGCTTTGGCATTTTGTATCGGATCCTTCCTGTCCTAAACGTAGCATAACCGTTTGCCCATGAACCGAAAACATAAAATTGTCCATGCACAATCAAATATACGCACAAAGTTACATGTTAGATATCGTTCGATTTTCTGCTGGCATGATGCCTTCCTAAAATAAGTTTATTCGAGGCGTTCCAGTGCTCAATCCATTAAACCAAGTTTCCTCTTGAACGGTGCTAAACAACTTCCCGAGGGTCTATCTCTTTATTTGATTTAGTTAATTCTACAAAAATACCAGATAAGCCACTGATGCTCCTGGAGTGACATTCGCTCAAATAAACTGCACGCAATTAGGCCATCGATACAAGTACAGATGAAAAAAAAACCTCTTTCACCAAAAAACAACTTACCCAGACGATCCTTCGAAGGTGGAACTTTCAGCTTTGGGTTTTATTACCTACAGCGTTCGATAAACTTTTAAACAGTGTTGCGTTTACTAAAAAAAGAGACGACTGACTTGCAGTTATCCGTAACAGATTTGCGCGCCAGATCAGTTGTCAAAATTATCAACTCAGACTAGGCGGCCTCATTGATAACTCGCGGTTAGCGGACTATACGTACCCTCCCAGAACGTATCCACGCATTCAATTTTACGATTCTTTGGTTTCTTGCCACTGGCCAGCTGTTGTTTATGCGTGCTTCGAGTAGGCCGAGTCGCTGTTGAGCTGGCACAGCTGTACTTCAAAGGTTCCGTTGCCACACCTTATAACCAGTTTTCATCGATAACGATTAGTATTCTGTTCATCTGCCATTTTGTGTTATACTGGGTGAAAACAGATCCGTCCCGCATCGTATGCGATGTTGTTTCGTCGACTAGCTGGGGCATCCTCGTAGAGCGGCCGCTGTTGACTATTGCATTGGCTTCTGCCTATTGGTGTCCCTGTCCACCGAATGGTGAAGCAGATACACCTAGGAGTAGATAACGAAAGATTTCTGTTGCTCAGATGTGCAGATTCAATGATAATGTGCGCGGTCGACCGTAGGTAAATGCTTGAGCGTATTGCCAATCGACTTCAACCGATGACCCAACAGCCTATTCCCCGATTCAAGCAGCTGCGTCGGATACACACATACATACGCGCGCAGATAGACATACAGCTAGACAGAGAAGCCCGGCGAACCGTTATAAAGTACAGGTCGACGATATAAAGTTCTACTAGGTCTCACAAAGGAACCTGCAACGCCTTCGTTAAAAGAAGCATTTCTACACGAGCATTTGATGGAATTAAAGTCTAAATGAAGATTAGTCGACAAGATCACGGTCATTTCTAAAATGATCTTCAAATACGCGTCGCAGATACGCGTCATATGGTTCACTCCATTCTGTGTATTTACAAGCAGGAATGCAGAAAAAATCAACATGTTTTTTTACCTATCGGTGATATGCGACCAATATGACTGAATATACTTAAATTTGCTTTCTATCAAATGGCCGCTTGGGCGCATAAAAGTATATTTTTTTTGTCGGGCTAGCAGAATCTATTACGAAAGCGTAGTAAGGACAGCGATTCACGATATAGCAAACGCAATATGAACTTTCATTTTAAAGCTCGTATGGGGATTAGAAAGAAATAGACATAGTTTATAGGAACTAAGGTGAAGTAGACGGCTGCTGAATGAGACCATACGGAGGTAACGGCTAATGGTTCTTAAAATTGGGTCGATTCTGCCATTCAAAGGAAGCATTTCTATTTACGTTAAGTAAATGAAAATAGCGTGCGCATATTGTACGGAGCTGATAATCTACGTTTAGAGAGCAATTCCTTTGGAGACAATTAAATCAGCTTTGTGCATAATATAAGCCCCTTGACTGATCCCTCAATAAGGGATGTGTGGAAACTTAGATCGGGATAGTTGCACGGTTGACTGGTGGATGAAAGGCGAATATGGGTTCTAAAACGAGATTCTCTATTCAAGTATTTTTTTTTAAGAATTAAGTATTTATTATTATCGGAAGTAACAGCTGGATATATAATGCGTCTATTAGGTGATACTTCCATCGAGTCTCTGAGCAGTAGCGCATACCATAGCCATATTTTTCTTTAACTCGATGCTCTGAAGTGTGTACTCTAAAGATACGGCAAAACAAATCGGCATAGTCCAAAAATATTCGTTTTTCGTTTACATTGGAGCCGTATTAAGCTAGATATACGCAAATTCTTTAAGAAATTACTAGCCATTTTATAGGCGGTAAATGGTGGCTTTCTATTCGTTAAGCGTTTCTATCTCCCATCACTTTCATTAATCAATAGATTCTCATAGAACAACTGATGGACGAAATCATACGCTTATTTTAACAAAACGAAACGCGAGCTCGTACAGCTACTCCAAGTTGCAGACTGAGATAGACTGGCTTCAATCTATAACTTTACAAATGCGTTTAAGTCATTTGTTAAGCTCTTAAGATCGCGTCGTAACATCACATTGAACAATAGTACGTCTACGTTGAACAGCTGAAAGAATACTACGAACGCTTCAACATGGCCAATACAACTTTTCTATGACGTCTTGTACAACGGTCGATCGACACAAATTATCACACGACCTAAGGTCAAATTTGTGCCCATTCGCAAGGTCCATTGTTTTTCTTAGGGCCGCCGTACGCACCCCAGTAAAGCGATTGCTCGTCCGACGATATCAATGTAACCATCCCACGTTTCATCCTCGTGCATCGCACTCTTTCCCTTCTCTAAGCGTTTCTATTAGCTTATGGTGATCTACCCAGCGCGTGCGCCCACGGCCTCCGGTGGGTAATTCAGCACTTAGCATCAGACCGCTGACCCAATACAAATATGGTTCTGATTTTACTCGTACTGCGAAACAATGGTACATACTTATCGTATATATGCAGTAGCAACGGTAAAAGAGCTGGAAATGTAATCCTGTCGCTAGCCAGATTCATGTATGAGGTGTATGTGCAGGATTACGGCGGTTTTCGTTACGTCTCACAACTGAGGTGGATCTTCCTATTCGTCCGCTTCCGTATGTCTAAACGCTTGGGTTTAGGAAAACGGTGCATGACGATAATTTGCGTGATGCCTGATCACCTTAGCCGACAGCGGCAGGAGCACACAATAGGCAATAGCGCACAACAGCATCGATCGAGTATGTACGCGAGTACTTTGAGGGAATCATCGTGGTGCCACTTGACAAGGAGGTGATTTGATGGTATGGCAAAACGTCCTGATGCAAGAGGTCTCTAGCTCCATGTATTTTTAGGCTCGAAAAACGGGTATATCGATTTAATAATCGATACACGAAACCGCGGTCGTGCAATCGTGCAAACATACATAGCGCGGTGGTCGGGTTAGGTACCTCTACGCGTGGGAAAAATGCAGGTGGCGGGTGTGGCGTAGCCGGAGCCAACTCAGATGAGATGTTGATTGGTCTTGTCGCGTGCCAGGATAATGGTACGCGGGCCGATGACAGCAGTTGCTGCATTGATTTTTCAATAATCTATTGGGTAGTGTTGCATTTAAAGCGCGGCCGATTAAAGCAGCACAGAACTTGAGCCGGAACGGCAAACTTTATGACATCGGATTTACTAGCGGCTCGACTTGATGTGTCTGAAAAAGAATGAGCACCTATAATGTATTGGATGTTAACATCATTTGTGGTCTGCAAAATAAAGGGAGCTCTCTTAGAAACAAGCAAAAGTGACTAAAATCCTATAAAATTATAAATTCCTTCTAAATTATCAGAGGTAAAAATGCAGTTAATTTTTAGTTACATGAAGTACTCTGCAGTCAGAAGAGAATCATACGTATGTCTGAGAATTTTTAATGTCACCATCCGGTCTGCCAAATTAGCTTAAGGAAAATTTTGCCAGGGTCTTTCAAAAACCATTAAGGCGAGGTTAGACCCTTCTTTCAGAAAACTGTTTCATATTGCATTGCTGTATCAATTTTTCATTCCTCTCTTTCCATAAACGCGTAGGAACCTGACGATGGGGTTCGCCAGTGACCTGCAAGGCTTCGAGAGCCACGACGCTTTACTTAACGTACAAGATGCAGAAATCGAGCTGCTCGAGCACCTTCGACGCTGCGTTCAGATCAAGGTGAAAGCGGACAGGGAGTATTCGCTCGCCATGACGTCGATGTTCGTACAGGCGGGAAAACTTAACGGCAACCTCGAAGAGCTTCGCGGGAGTCTTATTAAAAAGGTGAGTGAGCTCTTGTCGAAATGCAACTCCCTTCCCTCATGAATTCTTTAACGTTAATGGAATACTGGCAATGCCATTGTTATATAGACAGGGTTTATGAGTTCATCTTAAAAGGTAATTTGCTGGTTTGTATCTTCTCAGCTTTCAATCGCACTATTTAAAATGCTGCGTGAGAATAAGCTGAAGGACCGATCCCACTTTGGATCACCAACGTATGAACGAAAGGAAATATCGATGCGCTGCATCAGCAGCATCCCGGAATGTATTTTTACACAATTTTTTTTTTTGTATAATTAGTTCAAAAAGCTAGACTAGATAGTAGTCTGATTTGATTTATTTTGTAGACCAGTATCTGACGTTTTAAGCTCTATGATATAAGGTCATTGTAAACACATGTAACCGCTGTTCAGTTACAAAATTGATGAGCTAAGTCGTCACTGCTCCTCCTGTCAACGTCCGATGTTGCACATTTTTTCATTACGCATAATTAACACTAACTCTGCCCGACTCGTCAATAAACATTGTACGGGTTTTCAAGAAACGCAGTTACTGAACAAACGCTACATCACCGTTAGTTATTATCCCTAAACTCTTGAGAAGCGTAACGCAGACGACACAGGTGTGGAAGTTCGCGTAAAGCTTTGCTGTCTCAGTATTTCGATATCAATTTATATATACGTGGGTTTTATACAACAATTGCGCATGCTGGATTAATGTGGTGAAGCAGACGAATGAAGGTAATCCGCTAAACAAACTGATTTTGCTGTTTCGTGCAACTTTTATGGTGCGAAGTCTGCCCAGTGAACGTACCACAACGATGAGTAGGTTACTGGTGGTTCTGAATAACAGTCGGTACTAAAGCATACCGTTCAATTGCAATTATCGTTTGCTTGTTTAAAGAGGTGCAATTCCACCGACCCTGTTCCCCATCCCTCATACAACATTGACTGGTTATTGCTACAAACTAATGCATCGGAGGAAATTAATTGTACAAATTCTAATTAAATACCTATATGTACTGGCCTGATAGGGTCGAATCGTTTCTATCTTATTGATTTCGACGTTGGTAAAAGACAAAAAAGTTAAGAGTCGTCATATAATGAGTGTGGTTAGTTACGTCGTAGTTTTTTTTGGGAAGTGTTTGCCGAATCAACCTCCTCAGTCAAGCTTCACAAAATCACTATACGTAGAAATGGCACGGCCATGGACTTGAATATGATGCTCTTGGAAAACTTGTAAACCAAGCTTCTAGTTAACACATTAATTCAATCATATTCGGACAAAATATAAGCAAGAAACGGTGAAATTTCCTCGCCTATTTTCCTAAATATGCGTCATGGACAAGCTGACTGTGGTTTAACATGACATTAGTCAAAATCAAATTTAACAGCAGCTCCCAATCCTCTTTCTAAACGCTGCCAGTTTACCCAGAGATGCTAAACTCAAGCATACGCTATGCGGGGCAACACGTTCATCAGTCTTGCTAACCGTTATTCTCAACGTACCGCCCAAGGAAAAACGTCTCATGCTCGGTCTATGTAATCATCTAAGCGCCTGCCTTGCCTCTTAGAATATTGTCGAATGGCGTAGGAACTTTCAAACTTGATTGCATTCATACATGTCAATACATAAATAGATCTCGTGCGTCACCATCGAACACAGCGTTGGCGTCATCACTGAGATCAATACTTTCGAGGGTACATCGCTTAGGGGTTCATCATTGCTTCGAACAAGGGGCACGCGCGTTATGTTTATGTGTATACCCATGGGGTTAGGCGTTAGTTTTAACTGGTTGGCTGGCGCTTATCTCGCAGTCGGTAATTCTGACTACGAACAGCAGCCCAGTATAGCGGCATCGGCTGCTCGTAGTCATGTACGCTCATCAGAGACTTTAAATGTAATGATGTAGTACAATTGTTTCTTCTGTGCTTTTCCGGGGGAGCTGCTACATACGAACGCACTGGATAAAGTTGATGCAAAACGTTGGGCTTTGTTCATCGCTGCCTGCCTGCCTGTTGGGACCTCTAAGTAGCCAGTACCACTTTTAAATAAAGTGCCCACGGAGAATAGCTAAGTGCTTATGTAACAATGAATTAAATATATTCCGGACTTGAGCTAGACATAAAACAGCTTATAACCTATAAACGGGACATGAAAATGGCGCATGACGAGCCGGGATGTTTAAAACCGGTGCACCCTCGATACGATAAAATATAACATTATGTTTACGTGCCTTCTGATGGAGGCTAGCTAGATTAGATGGTAGCCTAGTGTGTAGGTGTCCAAGTGAGTGTGTAAGAAGTGGAGAAGATAGGCACAAGCTCGTTTTGAATCTTGACTCTTATTGACGTTCCCATAGTGTGTAGAAGCCGGTTAATAGCAGCAAAAACGAGTTCTTGCAGATACGTGCAATTAATAAATGCCTTTTGCTAACGTGGAATATTTATGGAGTCGTACAGTCTTAGTGAGTTATTAGTAATTTTTCTCTTCTTCTTTTTAGGCGTGGGATACAATCGTTGAAACTACTGAAACAATTGGGAGAATAGTTCGTCAAAATGCTGATTTTCTAGCGGCTAACACACTTGAAAGTATCACCAATCTCATCCTTGAAAAAAAAGCCCTTCGTAAAGTTTATATGGAGGAACACCACAGGATACATGCTGAACTAACAAGGGTAAGTCATCCGTCAAAATAATACGCTTAGTATTGTCTCGCTTCTTATGAGCGGGCATAATCCGCTTATTAAAGAATTTGAAATATAATATCTATGTATTATATATTGGCTTGCAAAAAGCTAGCAACTATAAATCAGCACGTCCTCTATAGATTATATTTAAATAAACTCTTTTACAAGCCTTTGTTGAGCCACTAAATTGCTAAATCACTGACACCAAATCAACTTTTAGCGGTAGTTATTTGTATTCCTTTTTTTTTTTACAAAGGGCACTTGCATGACAAAGGGCCTCAACCCCGACGCGCATTGCTGGGAGCTATGCCATTTACTAAAACAGACTGAACTGAAGACTAAAGGGTAAAGATAGTTTTCTGGGGGGGGACAACGAGAAAAAAGGTTGTTCGCGTCCTCTTTTGTGCGTTGTATTCATGCCCGAAAAGGAGTAAGGCGCATGCCGCTGCCTATTGTGACATGCGAAGGCAGCGTCGACGTCGGCCGCGGCCTGTGCTCGACGTAAAGCGGGATTGCACTGATTTGAGATCGACACGGATTGGGTGCTTAGCCGTCCATGTTGGCATTCAGCAAAAGCTCTTCTATCCGGCGGCGTACTTTCACACAGACGCTGTCTGCGGCGCCGACAAGAACTGAAGCTGTTTGGGTCTTTGGGGCGTGACGTGGTATCGCCAACAAAAGCTCTGTAAAGACGTTTTAGTGGCAAGCAGAGTTGGCGTTTCCGTAGGCAACTACTGGCACCTTCTTTCTAAGTATAATCCAACAGTGCATCAGCCTAGAATAGAGAAGAAACTCGAGACGAGGTCTTCTCATTGAAGGTACCTGTGAGCCCTTTTTGGGTAGGAGGCACGATCAACTCGAGCGTTTCAAGGCCCATACACGAACGTGGATGGAGCCCCTCAGGGGAGTAGTCTGCAGCGCAATGACGAGATTTCAACATCGCTAGCCGAATAAAAGTCACGCATGTGGGTTGTCTGCTTATTCAGTGATGCCAAATTCTCTAACGCCACCGTCGGACTCCGCCGTTTCGTCGTATACGCATCGTTCATCGTTGCTGGACTCTATCCACAGATAATTGTTAAGTAGACGTTTAACATTTTTAGGCTTCGATCTATGTTAAACCACAGGAGACTACGATTAGTGCTAACGGTTGGTTCCGTGGGCATATCTTTAGAGCTTCTTAAGAATATATCAATCACAAGTAAGCGGCTGTATTATATGCGCATTTATAATAAATGTCTGAAAGTATGAATCCGATTATATACTTGTGCTACGTGTTGCGCCGGAATTTTCAAATTATCCACGAAAGGAGTTTACAACCCACAAAAACACTGCCACAGCATTCGTTAGTCCTTTTTTTTTTCGACAAAACTGTGAACTTTGTTTACTACCGGAAATGTCCTTACGCTTTCTTGCATTCTACATCATTGAAAAAGGTTTGCAAGATGTATCGGTCCGCTCTTTCACGTAAATAATAACATAACCGCATTATTGAAAGGTCAGTAAATGGCTGGTCTTTAGGCGCGACAGTGTCGGATGGCCCCCCATTACGTGACTAACTCCGCTCGACTTTTTCTTATAGGAATGCCTAAAGAGCAAAGTATACAACAACGATCCACGGACGATAAACAAACTTAAAGGCGGTGCTATAATTTTAGAGATAGGACCAAATAGATGCGAAGAGGTGGCAAAAATTTACATACTCTCAGTTGTTGGTTGTTGGTGTCATTACGAAGTTGCTTCGGATTATATAATCGTCTCTACATATATATGGTGGTATTATTATATTCTATATAAAACTCTGGGTTCAAGAGATGAAGTCATTTGGATTTTAAGCAAAAAAAAAAAGTAGCATTGATTCTGCAAAATTACAGGCTTTAGGTCAAATATCGTTCATGATTATCATATACGAGAGTTTGTAGTATTTTGATCAGACATTCTATCATATTTGGCCATCATCATCATCGTTATCCCGCGAGCGTTCCCGCTCAGAACCCTCCACCTTCTACTTCGCCAAGGCCCGTGCATCCATACACTCGGAACTATCTTCTATGTTGTGTTTATGTGGTGTTCCACTGCATTCTACAGCTTCATGCCTGCCTCGAAAAACTCAACACCCACCGCTTTCTCCCTATTCGCCGGTGTGGGTATGTGTGTGTGCGTGTGTGTGTACTTTGGCAAAGAGGCTCTAGGAGCCAAGTTCGTGTCATCCATGATTGCACGATGCGCAGCAACTGTTCTAATATCCACTCGCCAAGGCAGTTCTCTGTCTCTTTTTATCCTTTGTACACCCCCCCCCCCCCGGGCAAATCTGGATTGAAAAAAGATACAGCTCGTAAGCTAAGGGTGTGGCAAGCGAGAAGGTCAAAGCGACCCCTCGGGCAGTTGACTTTCTCAAAAGCTGAAAGGAACAAAATCAGTCAAGAGCAGTAACAGTGGTAGTAGCACCAATGGCTAACGCAAGCAACCTGTCCCTGCACAAACAGCCTACAGCAGTACGCAGGGGTGGTCGAGCTGCCCACGTTGATAAACGCTCTGGGAGTAAGGCGCGGTGCAGGATGCAGGCCCACTTATTCAGGAAGCAAACAATTGAGCTGCGAACGAGAGCCGGTTTGATATTCAGGGGCTAGGGAGGCTCTGCTGGCCTGGGAAAGAACTAACAGTATGATATGTATTCTAAGGGGAGTGAATATTTAACTAGGTTAAATGCTGTTGTTCAGATGACCAATAATAACTTGATCTGATTTGAGTATCATGCTGTACTTTACAAATACCTGTAAAGAAATAGGTAGGAATACTTTTACTCAATAATTTTATAGCTTTAGAAGAAGATATCCAGTACTTTCTAAAAAAAAAATTACCCGGTCTGCAAATTAACTTTTGTTGTTTTGAATAAAACCTCCTCGAAATGGAAAATTTTCACAGAGGAAGAGCCTGCAACAAGTCTCTTCTTAAAGTCACACATTGGTCCCTGTTTATCCTTCTCGAATGATGTTGAATATTAGAGACAACGAAACTTTTTGGGCGACACCGAGTTAGGATGGTTTAACAATCACGTGTGGGAACGACGATATTTCTTGCCGTTAATTTATTATGATTTACAAGAAAAAATCAGTACAGGAATAAACATTGTATGTCAATATTAGAAGAAAGGCTACAAATAAGATCAAAATCTTTTTATATCAGCTCCGCGAAGACGTGTTTCGAATTAAAACTGAATATGAACGGTCCGTTGAGGCGGC
This sequence comes from Varroa jacobsoni, assembly GCF_002532875.2. Classification (NCBI taxonomy): domain Eukaryota; kingdom Metazoa; phylum Arthropoda; class Arachnida; order Mesostigmata; family Varroidae; genus Varroa; species Varroa jacobsoni. The sequence continues at coordinate 332,177 of NW_019214095.1, forward strand.
AAACGATGCTCGAATAAAATACGACGAGGTAGTTTCGCGCGCTGATTCCGGACCAACGAAACAACGAAAGGTAGACGACCTTCGAGACAGATATTATAAAACATCCCGAAAATTACATCAGGTGAGACACTTACGATTTTATTATTAATTTACGTTTTAATTGATTAGTATTTCACCATTATTTCTATAGTCCCAAGCGGAAATTGCTTATTATCTCAAACTGACTCCTGTCTGCAGCGATGAGACAAGAAATACTGACACAGCCTCAAACGGATTGTGAAAAGTGGCCAATTATTTCGAATTGTACCTTCAGTGTATCGTATTATACAGATCCGAATGTCTTTTCAGCCTGTCCTTTTTATATCATCTGTTTGGGTTTATCTTTTTAGATTCACAATGAGTACGTGCTTACATTGAACGACGCAATGCAGTATGAGAAGCAACTTCGGACGGTTCTATTACCTGACCTCCTCGAATGTCAGGAGTCAGCGCTTCGGGAAGCTCTGGAAACCTGGTCAGCATCTATTATAGAAGCCTTTGCATACTTCTAATATAGTCATGACGTAGGGCATCCCTACAATCTAACAATAGATCATCCATTCAACGACCGGATATTTTAACCATTATACATAGCGTAAACAGCGTAGTATGGAGATGTAGTTCCGTTAAGCGTTGCTTCAAATGTGTATAGCTTTTTTTGCGGGAACTACTAGCTGTATCAATTTGTGTATTGGTATAGCTGGTAGATGACTTCAACTATTTCTTTCCGTTAGAGATTGCTTCGATTAACCAATGTTTGTCCTTCTGCTAGACCGTCGTGTACAATTAAAGCGGAAAATGGTTATGAACGTTTTTACGACTAAGGAGGACTGTTAGCTTAGTTGTAGAATCAAATCTCCGTCACGGACCCGTTCGAGCTAAAATCTTTAGTACATCCGTTATTTTATCTGTTATCACCTCCTAAATATTTGATAGAAGCAATAAATATCGATAAAGTCTGATTAGTAGATATACAGCTTGTCCAACTCCAGCCGTTTAAAGTATCGGACGTATAATATGAAAGTGTCTATTTTCCTGCTAGGCCTTCGGTGATTTACGCATAATTGGCCGGTTTCAGTCAGCATATGTATGAAATAAATAGCCCGATGCGCGGATATCTACATCGGAACAGACATGGAGTCTCGTAGTAATTCAGATCATAGGGTAATGCAGAATAGGCTCACAATGGGGAAAGAAACGAGGAAAGTAGATTTACGATTAGGACAGAAGATAGGTCGCTAATTGATACGGATACCGCTTGTATTGTAACCTGCTTCTTTTGCAGCTTCAAGCTTAGCATTTTTTAATCGTACACGCCTATTTTTTGTTTCCACTATTTCCTTTTATATCTAGACATACTCGGTTTAGAAAACCAGTGATTTAGCTTGCCATCGTATGCCATACGAACAACCTATAGAGGCAAGATACACCCGGGAACTGCCGGTGTTCCTCTTAACAGAATGCCCGGATCCGAAATAAAAGAAAAACTGCTACGTCTAATATGGACTTCGTACAGTTAGATCAAAGTAGAAAAATATTTTTCCAAAGAGATTGTGATAATAATGGCATATAACAGTTTTTTCTTATATACCGAAATTTGCCATTTTCACTTGAGTGGTACGACCTTTAGGAAGTATCTATCCATTCAAGAGCAAATCCTGAATTATAAAAGTTTTGACACAAAAAACTCTCGTTTGGCTTTGAAGCGATGTTCATACTGATATATATATATATATATATACATAGACTGATATATACATATATGTATATATATATTAGTTAGCTCTCACAAAGATAAAACACGGTCGCATAATGATTTTGCGAATCTTAAACAGGTCAGCCTGTTAGAGCTATATAAACGGTTACATTATCAAATGCTGGTGTACCATTTACTCTGGATGTGCTCACAGAAGGCGTTTGTAAACCATATTGAATGGGAGATGTATAGCGTAATTATACGAGTTAGTGTCTACAAACGTGTTCGAATGAGTCGCAACTTTCTTATAGAAATTGATGTGCCGTTTCACAATAGCAGTGGAAGAGTTCGTAAACCGTACGTTAGTCTGGCTACCGAAAGTTACCGTAAGTCGGTAGTCGAACTTCTGTGCGATTGTTGTTTCGATGTGCCTCAAGCACAATTTTCCCTGTGTGATTTATAGCTTTTAGTTATCCAACCGTCATATACCTACAACCGCCAATCATTTCAATCGTTATACTTCTAACAATTAGCACTGACACACGGAACCCAATGGGTTCTTTGGCCGTTATTATTGTTTGTGATTATCCACTGATCACCATTGCTTTTCAACAAGGGCTATCATGTGGCGTACGGATGTAGGGGCGGTTAAAAGTGAAACGCCAATTTACCGTTTGCTACAGAACGAAGTCGACTTCGTTTTTAAATGCTGTTAAACGTCGTTATCCTCTAACTAAGATGTACTGACCAGCTCATCAGTTACTAAAGCCTTTATTCTATTACCATATTACAGACACACTTATAGCACTCGGACGAGACGTATAGTCCGCTGGGACTATTCAGCAGCTGAATGTGCACTTATAAAACGTTCTCGAACTGGTAGAGCCAAAAAGTGGCGACCTCTCGTGTTTAAGGATACGAATGTTATGCGAAATTTCAGCAGAGGGAACAATACCTTACCTACATGAGAGAAAAACCAGCAAAAAAAAGGTGCTTTCGACGATCCGAGGTCGATTACGAGAGTAAAGAATCGGCTAGGTAACTGAAAATACTTGCAAGATCGATGCCGTCCGAGAAAGCTGGAAAAGCGGTACAAATTTACTCTCTCCCTCAGCGGAACTTCCACAAAATGTTCGCGTAACCCCTTATAAAGCAGAGGCATCTCCACGACGCATATCACAAATGTCTCTTTTGTAACTTTAATTTAGAACTTGTCTAGCTTTTTAAGATACATTTGCGAACTGTTTTTAGAAAGATTATTCCGGCGAGAATTAGTGTTACGCCACGTTGACATTTTCTTGCACCCACTTTAAACTATGGTTCTTAACTGCATCAAAAAATCTAGCCGAGTTTTCTGATGGTGTAACAGTGACCTACTACTGATGAGGCAACACTACTGAGAATCTGAGTTCTATATACATTGAAAATTTGATTTTTATTGAAGTCACAGGTTCAATTAAAGCGTCTCACCGATGCGTATCCGGATTTTCTTTTTTAGGCAAGGCGTGATGCGGGAGGTTGTAGAAAGAATAGACTTTTGCTCCGAAGGCTTTCAAGCAACACATGGGCGATTATCGTACGCTTTATCACTTATTGACCCCGACAAAGAGTATCGGGCATTTCTAGATGCGCACAAATCTGCATCCCCAGCTTGGATGGACTTTCAGCTTGCGTCGCCTCTTCTCAACAGTCAGCTGGGCAAATACGAGGGAACCCTTCGGCCTGACAAGCTCGCCGTAGACGACCTTACCATTCACGACCTTCGCAACAGGTCAGTGAAATTCAGTAGGAACTATTATGCTTGTTTCCAGAAATAGATATTAGGTAAAAATAAAATCTAGAAACATGTTAAAATAAAACCTTTTCATACATGTGGCAGAGTATCCGAAATCGAGCGAAGGATAGGTGCGGCACGTGACGATGTCCATGAGAAGGAGAGCCAGCTAAGACAGCTTGAGACCCAGAGAAATTCAATTCCTGACTATTCGTCCCATGGGATCGAGACCAATTAGTAAGTGTCGTCCCCGTCTGAGTAAACATTGAAATGGTATAAAGTTTTGCTGCGCTTGTCCGCGTGTCTCTACCGCTTCTCAAGCGAATATACGAAATGAACTGTACTGGACTTTTACGCCCTGGCTAAGCATATCAGACTGGCATTTCCATTCTCATTATATTGTAGCGCTTACCAAGTGCACGAGGGCCATACTGGCGCACAACTGGAAAAAATTGCGCAGAATTTAACGAATATCTATGTGTTCAGCGAATTGGCAAAACGGCGTGCTGTGGACCATGTGCGACGTGATCGGGATGAAATACGTTGTACTTACGAGCGACTCTCGCATCAGCTGGCGTTAGTTGTGGGTGCGTTGTCTGAGGTCCCGGATCCTCAGAACGTTCCTCGGGCACTTAATCTGCTTGAGCCACCAAGCCCATCTGTTGCATCATCGACATCACAAGAATCGTTGAATTTTTCGCCGGGGCGGTTCACCGCCAGAGGCATTGTCGAGCGTATCAGTCGGCCGTTCCAAAAGAAAGAGGTGAGATCGAATAGTGCGCCTATCGTGAGGGTGCTTAGCGCACATTTCTGCGAGTGTTTGGAATTGAAAGTGTCTATTCTCAGCACGCTGATAGAGTATGACTTTGAGAGATCTATTGTGAAACGTTTAAAGAATAACGTAGCAAACTGTCCTTTCATTACTTATTTATCGTCGTCTTTAGTGACGACTTATTAGGGCCATGTTTTCCTTTGAGCATTTTGTGCGTGCGTGAGTGAATATGAGTTACTAACGTTTTTGGCTGGAATTTAAAATCACTTAATGAGAGCCTGACCTGCTACCAGTGCTTCATATATTTATAACGCGTTTTTTCATTCTCAGTATTGTGTGGCAAGAACCGATGGCTCACTACGTGGGCGTACTACGATCATTTCATGTTCCTAAACATTCGTATTTTTTTTTTACCAGAGACGACTAATCAGCAAATTTCCAAGAAGTTAATCCTCCGAATTGTAAAGCGTATTACTTGAATCAGTCCACACACCCGTAACCAGCATCATCCATACAAACTGTGCCACATATGTAATTGCATGTTATCCGTTCCCTTCTCTGGCCGTGGTCTGCAACTTGTTCAACCATGCGTAAACATTGCTCAATACCGTTATAATCTTCGAAGGAGATTCGAGTTGTAAGCGTACGGCAACGGTCTCCGTCGCCGCCTGATCTCGATAAGGCACATAGTCAAGATGAAAGCTTCGCACGAAAGGTACCTTCTTGTCGATTCGGTTAGGAAGCACACACGAAGTAATTACGTCGAGGTGCATGGGGTTTTTAAGGAGAAATTGAAGTCGCTAGCCAAATTTGAAGATTATAATGAATTAATAGTTAGTAATTCGATCACTGTGCCGAACTCTGTTGCGTTCGGTCGAAGGGTCCTGTCTGAGGTTTTGCAAATCACACTCACATATCGACTATACAGAATCGCTTCTATTTGATAAAATTCCACTAAATCAAAAAGTATCCTGACCTTAATAACAAATCGAATTGAGCGCATGCTTTAGCAGACTAACAGTCGCAAGCTAAGGCTCACAAGCGAATCTGTTTTAGGCAAAACAATTACATTTCGTTTATGCTCCCAATGACCAATGTGATTTTTTTGTCTCTAGATGACAGTCAATCCGAACGTGGCTCTCCAGGACGAAGAATGGTTTCATGGAGTGCTACCGCGGGAAGAAGTAGTGCGACTGCTTGTTAACGAGGGTGACTATCTGGTTCGCGAGACGACCCGAAACGAGGAACGACAAATTGTCCTTTCTGTTAAATGGGCTGGACATAAGCACTTCATTATTCAACATACACCAGAGGTGCGAGCGACTTGAGTCGCTTGGTGGTCACCGAGCTCATTAGGGTTTTACTATATGCCACATAAATTGATTGCAATTTTGCTCTCAATCTTCGTTTGCCATATGTCAACTACCTCTCTTACCCGTTGTGTTTGTGATAACCGAGCATTTCCCTATACCTAAAAAAATGCCGATCTAGACAGGAATGTCGATTGTATATTGGTACAAGAATGACGCTCTTCGTTACGTAATTTAGTACTCGCTACGGCAAATTATATTTACGGAATTGTTTTTGTCACCTGTAATATCCTGCAGGGAAAGTTCCGATTTGAAGGATCTGCATTCGACACAATCCAAGAACTCATCGTATACCAACATCATTCCGAGCTGCCAGTAACAATCAAATCAGGAGCTATACTTTACAACCCCGTCTTCCGCGAAAGATGGGAACTCAACAACGACGATGTTCAGCTTATTGAAAAAATTGGAAGGGTATGTGCCCACCAAAGAAGTCATCGTAGGAAAAATGTTTTAAGCTTTTCTAACCTAGAGAAAATAATTCTAGCCTATATAGGAACATGTATGTATCAAGTTTTGAAAAGTTTCATCTCAGCGCATGAAATCCGCATTTATTCTATGTTTCACGTAAATCGTATTATACCGGGGAAGTTTTGCGGAGTGAATTACGAAGCAACACGTACATACGTCCCAATATCTAATTTCTGTCATGGAAAACTCAAATAATACAAGCACGCCGAAAGACATCCACAATGTAAGATTTTTTTACCTTATCAAACTAAAGATGGTTCACGTGAGCCCCATCTTCTTTCTAAAGCGAACTACTTAAAGGATTTTCTTTAACAGAATAGCAGAATAGTTATTAGTCTGAGGTCATTACAAGTGCATTCGTTCATATACATAGGTATATACATATTTGTGATGAAACAGTACCATAGGACCTATTAGCTTTTTAACTTATCCCCGTGTAGAAATAGCGACGAAAATACTTTGGATGGAAAATTATTGCTACGCGCCGTAACTTTCGGCCGTGCTATCCCAGCACGTGTTTTACGTGTTCCAGCATCCGATTTAGGACCGTTCACGCTCTGGACGTGTTCGTCCTTAAGGTCTGTTCTGGGTGCGCAAGCCGAATCTTTTCTCGGCTGCCGAGACGATACCCCTTGATGTCTAAGCGTATGCACCTCGATGTTCTCAACAGCCATTGACGCTTCAGCGTATGTACCTCGGCCTTCTATACAACCAGTCTCCTTCTTAATTGTAGGTATTCTCGCATGAATGTTTCCGGCCCCTTAGGCTTTAGACTGCGGCAACTGTCACACAAATCTCCCGCCAGTACATGTACTCTAACCCGTGTATATATGGAGGGACCAATATAAAAGCACTTTATTATTCTCTGTAAAGTTTTTGTTAAATGTGTGCGTGTCTACTTCTTTTTCCAGGGTAACAAGACAAGATAACGGCTTCGGCCGTAATGACTGTACGATCCACAACAGCGCTATTTAAAACAAAAACCCATTAACGAATACGCCTTAGAACATTTATTTGCTCCTGCGCCGAGTTTTATGATGATATCGAAGTTCAGTCAAGGCTTCGCTCGTTGCATATTTCTGACACACCTCAAAATTTCTCAATTTAATGGTGGCCACTATCAGCGGAAAACTGCAATATCACGGAAACCGGCCGTTACACCTAAACCGGACCGACAGATTAGTTTGAATCTGGTAGCCCCTTAGATAGTGCAGCCACGAGGCACCGTATCAGCATCTATTCGCTATTCTCAGTCTATTGAGTGGTGCTCTTCCTCTCTCCGTGTATCCCCATGACTTTTCCGGTGATTCCATAAATACTCGACTATAGCATCCTAGCTAAATGTTCCTTTGCGGCTTATCGATTTTGACTTTGGCGCGCGCTTTGCCGATCGCTTCACCGCGAATCGCTACAGCCCTAAGGCACCGTAAAGGCCACTGAAAAAGAGTTGGAGAGAGTGATTTTATTACCCATAGAATTAGAGTGAGTACTGCTATCAGAAAAAGGAATAAATGGAATTGAAAGGTCTCTAAGGTAACGACCACGGACAAGATGGTCTACAGCCCGGCCAAAGCAACTCGTGTCGTATAGAAATGTCAGACGGCTAGTGGAGAGCATATCGATTAGGCGCAGCTTAATTTTGCCTGGTAGCGCTCGTGCTAGCAATAAGCTATTGCGGAGTTATTGTTTGGTGTAATAATCATAGTTGTCAGTTTTCAACGTACATTGCACGACGTGTAATGATAAAGATTATGAAAAGGGCGAGAAGGAACAAAAAGAGAAAAACTATGATCTGTTTTTAAGGCTATGTCTAACTAGGACCTCGATTTAGAAACATATCCAGTATAGGCCATTGGAGTTTCGACCATTCATTGCAAAATAAGTTCCCTCAGCGTCTAACCATGATTCGAGGCAAAAACGTATGCGCACTATTCTTTGCGTTGTCTTTAAATGTAACAGGGACTGTATTGCGGTCAGCAGGTAAAAACCATCTTAAATGTTGGAAAAACACAGATCTTATGGTCCTACTTTAGAACCATCTCCTCGTCGGTTCTCATTGTGTGTCGTCAAAAAACGATCAAATATACCCTACGAACATAATGGGTATATAACAAAGATTAGACTAAACCGATCGATTAAACAAACACATAAATATACGAAATGTTGCTATATCAAACATGATACGTAACAGGTTAATGGATTCTCATTCCAAACAGCGTATGGGGTTCCTGAGTCCTGTTCATGCAAAAACAGCATCGACCTTATCCGAAGGAGAGACCTCCTCGTTTTGATACCCGTGTTAGCTAACATAATGATAAATGAATTCCCTTCACTTAATGTCGTTCTGCTCATACCTAAAAGACAACTGCAGCGTTATTGCTGCGGACTATACAGATAGGTGCTATTTTTGCCTAAGCGTGCATAGAGAGAAAGTGAACAGGGGTTCAGGCACTGCAGCATCGCTGATTACGTAACAGCTTCGACCGCAATTTGTTGATGAAGTTTTGTATACTGTTATAATAAGCAGGGAAATTTCGGCGATGTCTACCGCGCGGTGTTGCACCCTTCACGATTAAATGTCGCTGTGAAGACGTGTCGTGTGAATTTGCCTGAGGAGCAAAAAAAGAAGTTCCTCAGCGAAGGTCGAATCCTCAAGCAGTATGACCATCCGAATATTGTTCGTTTTATTGGGATCTGCGTACAGAAACAGCCTATTATGATTGTTATGGAACTCGTCCCAGGTACAGCAGTTGTACATAGGAGCACATAATTATAGAGCACAAAAATGATGTTGGCATTCATTCTTGTCTGATTGTTTTTCTCTATTCAGATTTAATTAAATGTGAGATCTGATAATATAAAGTAGCCACAACTAACTTCGAGAGATATGTAGGTATTTCGATTGAATTTTTCTTTACACCGGTAAAAAATCACGACGCTTAACTAAAGACTAATTAACTCTAATGGAAGTGAATCGTTTCCCGCTAGGCGGTTCATTGCTGAACTACCTTCGACGAGAAGGTCAGAGACTGGCTACTCGTACCCTGGTGAGTATGTGCCTTGATTGCGCGGCCGGAATGGCCTACCTCGAATCGAAGGGCTGTATTCACCGGGACCTCGCAGCCCGAAATTGTCTGGTTGGCGAACGGGACGAGGTGAAGATCTCCGATTTCGGTATGAGCCGTGAAGAGCATGAATACGTCGTTTCTGATGGCATGAAACAGGTAAACACAGCCACAATACATGCAAGCCTGCCTGGTAAGTTACACATTCTTTTAACGCAGCTGCTTCATCTTTGCGCTGAGTTTTGCCTGTAGCAACAATCGTCGCTTTATCAAGTCGGACACGATCCAACTACCAAACTAGTAGCTGTGTCGCGTCCAATTGTGTTGGACGAGCAACCCATTCGAGCCGAATTATTCCCGGGGCATTTCTCTATCAAACGCATAGTAAATGAAAGTCGATTTTAGCGTTGCGGTGAAGATTAAATCTCGTCGTAAGACCACCGTCCAATGAATCTCCTTTAGCCGATTAGTTCCAGTTAGTTTTTCAATAGACGCGTTATATTATCATGTTACAATTGCCGAGATTACCGGTTGCCACTTTTCCGGCGTTGCCTACTTACAAGGTGACAAAACAAACGATTTTCATCATTATTATGAACAAGAATAACTGACAATTAGGATCGAGGTCAGTGCGATGTATTGCCATTGGGTTAGATATGACTGTAAGGTCCGAAATCTGCAAAAAAAAACAAGCGTATCACGATCAGATCGATCGCTATCTCCGTTGAAAGAGAATGCCAGAACGAAAGGAAAAAAGTGGGGTATACGCAAAGTGGAATATTATCATGGGGAGCTTAGGCTAACACTAGGAACGGCCCATTGGGGTAGACGAAACGTTTTACCCTATTAGGTACGCAATGAAGTCGAAACAACACATTTAAATCATTGTTTCTCTACGTATAAGTACGTTGCATATGGCACGACAGATGGTTTAAATAATGACTTGATTTGGCGACTTATTCAGGCGTTAGCATGATGACAGTTAGCGTTTAACGTTTCCTGTAAACAAATCCTTCTCAGGGGAGACGGAGTACGGATACTCGCCTCTCTAACTAATGCTATGGTACAGCTTTATGAATTCTTGATTCATGCCTTTATGTAATATCTTCTAGATACCGATTAAGTGGACTGCACCTGAGGCATTACATTACGGAAAGTATACGTCTCTATGCGATGTATGGTCATTCGGGGTGCTCGTATGGGAAGTTTTCTCGTTAGGACAGGCGCCGTACGCAGGGCTATCGAACAGCAAGGCCCGAGAAAAAATCGATCAAGGGTATCGCCTGCCTGCGCCGGACAGAATACCTTCACCGGTTGGTATATACATGGCCGTAGGGCGTTTTAAAAGGCAATGTTGTAAAAACGTTGATTTTTCATAGTCAACAATCATCGACAAATTTCGAAAGTCAGCTTGTCCAAAGAGTTGCTATAGATAGCTAACAATACCTATAATGTGTATGCATACACATTTAGTTGAAGTTCATTTGATTTCTATACAATTTATACTTGACATGTTGGAATTAAGGTTCATACCTCAATATAACGCTCTGCCAGAACGCTGAAAATATTTTTTCCAGTTAAGAATTCCAGGCTTTTAAGATATTTATAGATTATATAATGTCTCCTTCTTTTTTTTTCTTTTTTTTATATAACTCACTAAGATACGCAGCGTGCAAATGTCTTACCTTGGAATAATCACCCCTTTGATGTACTATCCATGCAACGCTGTCTAATGTAATATCTATGTATCAATAGAAGCTTGCCCCGACCGATATAGTAGATAACGTCCATTTTCTAGAAGGTTAAAGGGGGAACTTTAGATGGAGCAGAGAATTATGTGGCGGCCATTATAAACAAAAAACTAATAAAAAGTTTAATAAAAGAAAGTTAAACTTTTTTCTATGTTCTATACCTCATATTCTATACGTTGACTTCGTTATCATGTAAAAGATTTACTGCAACCGTGCTTTTACCATATACAGTACTATCGCTTCTCGCCTATATAAGGTATTGGCGTCACTCGCTTGACTTTTCCTATCGACAAAATGAAAATGGGTATATATATATGAAATTGACTAATTGCCACCAACGTTATTACTGTTCGAAGATTTATGCAAAAATTAAATCATTTAATTACCATACTTTCTTACAAGTTCCACAGTTACAAAGTGCGTAGAAAACGTGTTATAATATTATTTTTTCCTAGCTAACATACAATCGATGATCGACATATTGTTTCGTCCAGCGACCACAGTCGATGGCGTTACTAACTTAACTCTCTTCTATTCTACGTTCAGGTATACCAACTAATGCTGCGATGTTGGGAGTATACACCCGAGCGAAGACCACACTTCGATGACATTCATAAGGCTCTTCTGAATGTATTTAAGCATTTATAAATAAATAGATATACTGAAAATACTACCACATTATATAATATAATTCTAAATATAAAAATGATGATGAGAAATGTGTTTAAAATAGTAACCAAAGCGAGGCAGAATAAAGTACCAATTTCGTTCTGTACAGACGCAAAGAGATTACGACTTTCGTTATTTTAGTTTGAACGTTTCATTCGTCTTTTTTTCACACGCGAATAGAGGATCTACCAGGTGGAGGGTTTGCTTAATTTTGATTTGAATGAGTGTATTATGATAATTTACAGATACGAACCAATTGTCCTAGGTTGAGTTAGTAAGGAAGTCTTTTCGAGACCTGTATGAGAAATACCTCCAGGTAATTTTATAATTCATGTACATCGGTCATACGTCGTCTCTGGCGGCTGAATTTTCATCATCGATATAATAGTTATAATGATTCATAAATTTGCAAGATAATTTCTGATGACTATAGTAAATCTTGAGGTAAGGTATGGTCATCAAAGTTCAGGAATCATCCATATTTAATTTGAGTTAACCTGTTCGAGTCCTATCTAACAGTTTCTCTTCGCCATCTCTGTTATTGGTTGAGCTGGCAAATGGAAATTGAAGGCTTCTTACTAGATCGTGTATAAATTTAGAAATTCAGAGATGTGTCTGATAGCTCCATCATGGTTCAGTGGCCCTTTTCGGTTTGGGGCGGTGAGCGCGCGCTTGTCCTGCGAGAGTAATCGTAGCCATCTCTACAAAAGGTTACTTTCTTAATGGTGTAGTGGCAACGTGTTTACCTAAAATACGTGACGGTTTAGGTCCAAAACAAAGTATAGACACACCTGATGTTGATAAAGCCTAACCGTTTGAAGCAGTGCTTCACGGCAGGACCAATGTAAAACTAAAAACATTTGTAAATGCAACGCTGGGCATAGGGACCGCCGACCGTAACCCCTCTAGCTTTTGAGCTATTGAGAGAAACGTTATATTTTATTGCACAAATTAATGACTTATCAATGTGATCTGCACGGCGCTAAATTTAAGAATATGTGAGATGATCGAGGTTCAAATATAACTGAATATAAGAAGATAGGTCCTATTTGCTCACACAGCTGCAAAAATCGGACAATATTAGGTTCTTGGACCATCTCTGAAGAACATCGGCTATGACGGAGTGCATGAATCACCTCATCTGGGGGAAAATATGTAATTAACTGTGTACGTCAACGATCTAGCACTGCTGAGGAAAACCCCCACGGAGCCCTGCTTTAGGACAATTGCGTTCGCTTAGATCGAAGATAGGCAAGAACACCACCTGCAGGTCACATTTGAAACTCAGGAAAACCGTCAAGCGCCTAATTATGCCGCTAAATGTTATACTAGATACAAGATTAACAGGTACATCGCGTATAAGTACGCACCTGGGAAAGCTCTCAAAGTAAAGGAAGCCACACAATGTCTTTTGGCCTCGTTAGCGGAATCAACAGCCTTATATGTCAGTTCACTCTGCGCCAACATGACACTGAGCTTCAAAGGCATCGATAAGAAACTGTTGCAGTCGCCATAGTACATAAGACAACGTTGACAGGGTTGTCAACAGACCACTACAAAAGGGGCGAAAGGCTGGGCCCTGTAGTAAAAAGGAGATCTACACTAAATAAATGCAAAAAAGGCGGAAATACTTCACACCGAGCCATATAAAAAATGTTAAGAGGAACTGAACGAAAGAGGTGATTTATGGTATGAATAATCGCATGGTAAAGTGTCGTTCTATGTGGCACAACTACTTGTAGAACACGAATAGTTTTAAACATATATAGAAACGACTGGAAGAACCGAAGCAGCTACTTTTGTACAATGTGCATCGGGTTAAAAAATAATGTAAAATGCACGATTGTTCCTCTTGCAAGCGTAGTAGGAGCGCGAACAAGATTTTCAAGAGGAAATTGTGTGCTTAAAAATGTAAAGATAAGGGCTGAAAAAAAGAAGATTGTATGGTCCATCCAGTGACTATATAGGGCAGTTCCTGAGCAAAAATCCGAATGTAACAAAAACGGCTAACAGAACTCTAATAGAGAGGAGTTCACTGAAGTAATGCTAATTGGCTTGCAGTCGACATTTATGAAGTCGCGATAACTTTTTAACGAAGTGAGCTCTCTTTGAAAAAAGGCGGATTTTTCACATGATTTTAGCGTATTCGCTTGAATTCCATTAAAAAAGGAAGTAGGTAAACCGGCGGTAGACAAACTTCGTGCTATGCCGGAAAAAACGAGCCGTCAGGAGCAATGCTTGCCTAAGTCTGTCTCGGATGTAAAACGTTTGGTACTGTGCAGGAACTCTTTTAATCGTGCACACTTGCAGTAAAACGTCTCTAACAGTTATGATCTACAAACATAGGATCTCTAATCACGATTGTGTAGAGCTTATTCGATAGCCATGTAGTAGATGATGTTTCATTTAGTTAGTAATCAAAGTTTTCGGCATACTTTTATTAATGGGTTTCTGTGTATCGAAGAAATCTATCATCAAAGTACTGTCGATATAGGCAGATCTTTCGAGATACGAAAGATGCATTTTGTTTACAGAACGTTACGCTTGAACATGTTTAGTAACGGGCTATTTGCTTGACTGAGGCTTTATCGACACTGCTACGTCTTATTAGGATGACAAACAAACAGTGTTCATTATATAAAGAACCGTCATAAGGATCAATGAGTAGTACTACGATGATAATCTTCAGGGCTAATTCTAAGTCTTTTATCATAAATACTAAACAATTTATATAATAATGTATTTTTACAAATATGAACACTTTGATCTTGTACTCCCCAGCATTTTGTGTTTAGCTACGAACGTAGATAAAAAGAAACGCCACATTATTTTAAGAAAGTTCTGCCTATTTCGGTTATGAATTGTGAACAATTAAGTGACACAGATGTTTACGTCAATCATTGCATGTTTGCGCCAAGTCACAGCTTTATTTGGGTTTCCTTGTTGCTCTTCCAGATTACCAATTTTGTCTGTCTCCCTTGTCCCTTGGCGCAGAAGGTGGGACTGAAACTAATCAGTTATTAGAGTTCAACCTAACTACGCCAAAGGGACTAGAGACGTGTGGCTAACAAACAAGTGGATTTAGGAAGAAGTATGTGTATTCAATTAATCGTACGACGATTCACGAGATAGCGTGTTCGTCCTAAATTAACGTTGGTTTCATTCCTGGGCTGGGGCTCCAAATCGACCACTTACCTGGCCAAATATCCTCATTTCTTTCATTTCTCGTGGAAGAGTAGCCTGTGGAGTACAGAGCTGAATATAGGTACAAGTGCAGCATTTTCCAGTGGATGATTCTATTGAAACTATTCATCCATGACCTGTGGTTGTCTTCCAGCATTGACTTGCTCTTCCACTAACCATAATCGTGATGCTGCTGATTGAGAATAGTAACATAACTATCAAGAGCATAGAGAATAGTAGAAACGGGCTGCTACCGTCTAAGGCCATCGTTAAGCTGATTCATGCTGGAAAAAAATGTACACCTTTGAATTAGGAAATCTAAAATTAAATTATCGATTATTCGAAGCGCTGGAATGAACACACACCGGTATGAAGCAGGCATGAAGATCACTGGCTTGGAACATACCTACCCCAGGGGGTCGCCCCATAGGGTCAAAAACGTGTTTCTACACAGTAACATGTTGCAGGTACATGATTTTTGCTTCAATCGCTAGCTAATGAAAGCTACCTTGTCATGTCCAGAATCAGATCTTCGTCGTCGCAGAGCAAGCTTTGATTGTGTATTTTTGCATGCTTGTACATTGTTGCTCATGAAGAAGAGGTTTAAACGCAGAGCACGTCTAATCTAATCTGTCGGATGAAAAGACAAAGTTCCAACGATAGTTTATATCTACCTCTGCACAATTAAGTAATCTTGAAGGGTCCTGATTCAGTCCAAGTTCGAAGCTGCTGGCAGTGCTCTTTCCAAACCATGGTAATCTCTGGTCCTACTAAATCCCCAATTTATTGACAGCCATCTCCATTCCAGAAACTCTCTCTTATTATGATTGACGGTGGCGCTAATTTATGCGTTGTTTCAACTAGCATCGCAAAGTACTGCGCCCAACATTTTATTGCTGGGATAGCGCGAGACATTACCGTGTTGTACATAATCATAAACGCCCTTAACGCCAAGTCGTCCCTACCATGTCCACTTCTTTTTCCCGCTATTCACTTCCTAATACCGACTCTGTTTAGTTAGTTAACATGTGTGAAACTCTGGAAACGACTGCAAGGGTTTTACTGCATCTGTCCTATTTAGAGTGATTAAATTTATCATTTTCTATCGAGTTCTAGCGGCCGAGTTTAACTTCAAGCTGTCTATTTCCCCGCTTGATGTTCCCTTTCAACTTAAATCTACGCTTGTAGCTCCTATTTATTATATAGAGTGATCTTAACATTAATTTTTCGATTGCGATAACATCCTTCCTTTTTAAGTTTTTCGGGAAAGTGCATTCATTCAAAAGTGCTATCACAGTTGAACAGCCTCTGTTTTGCTTTTAATTTAATTTGCCGACGCCACACGTACACTTACTAGACAAAACGAATACTTCGTCATTCTTGGTCTCTAAGGAATAAACTTTTTTTAGCAATAAATGTTTAAATACCATTTAGACTGTTCCTTAATATTTCATAGATTATGGAGGTATTATCTAGCCCCCTCAATCCGCGGTCCATATCCCTGATCAATCCTTCGATGCACTGATAAGGCAGTTCTGGTCGGATTTACGCTTTAACTTAGTGACCCTCACACTAATAGGATTATACCCAAGTGTCTGCCTGTTACCAGTAAACCATCTTTGTTGAAGTATAGTAGTCTTCCACTTCAAGTTCCTCCTTCCACGTACAAATTGCGTTTTCTTGGTACCATATGTCACGACCTGAAGTGTTTTTGTTTGAAGAGGTTTTTGTAACGCGGCTGCAATGTGTTTGAAATGGTACATGCGCAACGCCTGATGTCTCCACATCGGTCTTCTCCCAAACCCATTAGCTTAAAATCTGTCTCGTGTTATTCCGAGTACCTAAAAACAACCAATTTTATGCATGTGAGGACTGCGAGTTCTCTGCCTATTCTCTTTGTGGCCGAGTACGCACTATCTTGCAAACTCTTAAATCTGAGTACCATATCAGAGGCACGCGTCCGAATGTTACCTATGCCCATTTAGAACGTTCCACATGCACTAGCGCAGTGGGTAATATACACTAACTAAACTTAACGATACGCGGTGATCTGGGGGGGGGGGGGGGTGAATGCGGACGTAGACACACTGTTTCGTGCTGGAAGCAACTAGCCGCATGAAATAATATCTAACGATCTAAATACTCAACGCAAAAGCGTACCTAAAACGCTCAAGGCTCTATATCAGTCCTTTGAATAATTTCGAAAAAGATCATGACAGTTATGTTTTACTTTCTGTCTAATTATTTTTCTCCCTTGTTATACTTATTTAGTCCTACTAATGCTTAATCATGATCATTACGTTACTATATACGAAACCATGCCAACGCTAATCCATAATGTAAATTATAATCGTTTAGATTCTAATGATGTCAACACTTGAGGCAAATTAATCTGTTAATTAATGTTATTTGCCATATAAAAATATAGCCAAATGCACGAACTGTTATCTAAAAAAGTTTCCAATTAAATAGCCTTGTGATGTAGTATTATTTAACGTATTAAAAACTAGTTAGGTTTCATAGAGTCATCATGTCATAATTTCAACCTGACAACCTCAGGCAGGCCCATCGGCATACTATTTACTATCATTGTTAAAACGATTGTTTAAATTTAATGGCTCGCAAAATCGTGTGTCGGCCATAATCAATAATGCGCCTATAGACCTGGGAAGCGTCGATCTGTCGAACGCATCCTCGAGTTCGTCGACATAGTAACTACCCTAATATGACAGGGGCGGAACTCATCCTGCACCCGTCTTGGCCCCTCTTCGTAGTTTATATCTAAGCAAATGCCATTAATTACAGGTACGTGCATCGTTGCTATGCAACTGTAACAACATGCAGCTTGCATATATTATAATCGTCTGTATCTACCATCTTGCCGAAACTGCATGATAATGTCTTACCTTTGGTTTTTACTAAGAAACTTATTCACAGGCCTTAGGCCTTTAAAGAATAAAGCATTACGACTAGAAAAAGAGGAGTAATTAGAGAATCATGACTTTGTATATTGATCACTAATGGTGTTGTATGTTGCTCGTTTCTTCGAAGCGATTCCTTTGAGCATATCAAATCGCAACAAAAATTTAAATAAAGGATTCAAAGTTGAAATAGCGTCACATACTTATCGGTGGCTTTCTTGTCTCTCCTGCTTCTGTTCCTTAGAATGTTCGATCTTTTGTGCATTGTGTGGCCTAACTTACACATCGTCTTTCTTTAAAAACGAACAAACTCAATGTAGCACAACAACCACCTAACGATTTTGAATATTTCGCGCCAGTTAGAAGGTAAACGCGATAATGTATACTGAGGTCTAACGCAGTAGGAAATCCAAAGATTGGTGATATGATGATTCATGTATGGACTATGTCAGTAACGGATGGCACTGACTATACAGTGCTAGAAAGAGGTTTAGCTTTAATTGTTTTTGATTGTAGTTAGATTGATCAACACAATGGTAAGCTGTACGTCTAGGCAAATGAAAAAATCGATCAAAGGTCCGCTTAAACGTTGATATAACGTTTTTTCCAATACCACTTACTTATATTAGTGTATAGTAATAATTAATATATAAATCGAAAGTTGGAACCATCTTCCCTGCGCGTACTTGCTTTTCCTGTTTTTAGAAAAATAAGTCACGATATGCCTAAAAATACATTTTTCATCTAAGTGTAGTATTACAGAAATAAATACACTGCAGTTATATTCTAATTTGTCTTTTTTTTCCCTTTTAATATGGCTATAATTTATTTTATAACAATTTTCTTTTTATTTAGCATACCTATATAAAATGTTTAACAACAGACAAAAAACGGTTTAGTATTGTGACATCTCGGCAGCTTGAATGGCTTACACCTATCCTCATAGAACATCGAGGGGCGTTTCTAGCAACAGTAACGATAGATCAATTTGCGACAACTACTTACTTAAACGCCGCACTCATACAGGTGTTAGTTCAACAGACACTCTTATTTCAGTAACGACAGTGGCTTATGTACAATGCGAGTGTCAATCTCTCAACTTAGTGACCTTATTTCCTCGTTAATAATATAGATCTGCGAGAACTCATGCACAAAATCAACGAATGGGTTGGTCGCTCACATTTCAAAAACGTCGTTATCTGTCAGACCTCTTCTCTGCCATTCTTGATTCGTAATTTTCGGGGCAACGCCGGCTCGACGGCCCTCAGCGTTGAATTATTCTATAACATTGGCGCAAGACGACGCCATATTATATAGTTTGACAATTTATAGTGAAGTAGAACTATTTCAGTTGATGTGCTGCGTGTTTTGCGATCATGCATTATCGAGATCTGCCTCGCTGAATCCTCGAGACCGTACGCCCCCGAAGCGTCCTACGTCCTTGTTGGCGATTTCTGCCTGATACTTGCGTTGGCTTTGCCCTTCTTTCCGAAGTCGCTGGTGCCTGAGTCTGCCCTGTGAGCGGCGAACGTCCTGACTCAGCGTTAGATCCCAAATAGGCGCGAAAAAAGGTCACCTGCTTCTCACGATACTCTCAATAGCTCTAATCTTTTGAGAAGTGCCACATCAACCCACGCAACAGACCCGCAGTTTCACAAAGCTTTTGTCCGTATATTCATATACTTTAATGCTAGTAACATCGAGATGGCCATCAATAAATGCCATTGTGTCATGTTGTGCAAAAAAAGATGGTGGAAACGTGACTCCCTTTCAGCTTTGATGTAGTGTGGTTCGTGCAAATATGCTATTGAAACATTACAGGGAAGGTGTCTTCATAAACCATTCTATAATACAGAAGAGTTCCGTCCATTTATGCTTAGGCTTGATGCTCATTCATGATGGTAAAATTATGGTAAAAAGTCACTGTAAATAGGGAAAAATACTGGCGACCTAGCTTAGCAAATAATCGACGCAAGCAAAAAAATCCACGTTTTTTCTGTTTAATTTATACGTAAAAGTCTAGCCTTGCTATTAACCCTCGCCGCTTTAGCAATTACAAGCAAATTTTAGAAAACATGATACACCTTTGGCGAGTCCTCTTATCTTACATTGGAGAGAACGCGCATTTTAATAATGTAACCATTATATCACATGTTTTCTTGATAGGTAAAACCAAACGAACTAAAGCCAATTATTATTACAAAAGTTAGCACATATCCCGCAGCACGTTTATGGCGCTACCATTATAGATAAAATACTTTTAGGCTTATGTATTTTTAATATCGGAACATAATATTACCCCACACGCGCATGCAGTTTCATATCCAGCCATCATTTCCACTTTTTTTTTATTATATTGGTCCTCATGCGCAATTGTCTGAAATAACTACTACTTCATTTTACCTACATCCACAGCATACTTTCCGCCACTGAAGATGTTTCGTCGAACAAATTCTGTTAAACGGGCTAGAGTAGACAAATACGTATTGGTCAACAAATGCTTATGTAATCGCCTATTCCTTTGCCATCGTTGTTGTTGTGTTGCAGTGTGGTGGATAATAAAGCAAATGGATCCCATCCATGCACATCATTGCCTTATGTAGTGATTTATATTCTCGTAACATTAGCCCGAATAGAAAAATCCCGGAAACCGTCTGTATAGATTCTTCAGGGTCCAACGTGTTCTTGACGTCGCCTGACCCGTCACCCGACGTGCGGTGGCGCTCATGCCTGATTGAGTGGCCGCTGTTTGGGGCCGCTCGGTGGGGATGGCTGCTGTTGAAGCGTTGTACTTACTCGAGGAGCTTTTCACCACGCATGTCCCCTGACGACACCACTTTCCCGATGAGCAACTCGTACCGTCAAGCGCTGGATGAGCTGGCGTTGCCCACTGGCCCTCGAGGCACCAGAGTTCGCGACAGATGTCCTGGTGGGTCAATGGATGAAAATAAAGATTAGAAAAGGAGAAACAAAGTACAACCATTGAGTCTGTTAAATTATGCTACGAAATCATTTATGTCGTTATCTTTAAAACTTGCAAATTGCAAAGTCATTAGGTTTTTACCTAAAATAGCTTTTTGAAATCCCGTTCAAGGGTATAATTTGGGGTGTTCCAAAGGTAGCGCAATACGATGGGAGATTAAGGTTTTTAAGTAAATCGGTTTGTTTCCTTTTATGTGAATACATATTCAGCGAGCAAGATGTTTTTATCCGCATATTATAAAATATTATAACTATAAAATATTTTCTTATCCGCAAAATTAACTCTGAAGAGGCCACATCTTGGCACACACTGTGAACGCTTGTTAGGACATTAAGCAGAGCTTACCGACTTCTAAGACGCGTCTTTAGATACTTCCTCTTTCCAAACTTGGGCTTAAAATACATATTTACCATTCAAATATACAGCTGTAGAAGGCAAAAAATAATATATGGTCGGAGAGCGTTCGAAAACGCCAACTCCTAATTGGCCTCTCGCAAAGCTGCGCCGATACAAATTA
>NW_019214095.1:353487-417309 GCF_002532875.2 Varroa jacobsoni
TAGGTTCTGCAGCAATTTCGTTTATCATTATCAAGTAGCTGAAGAAAGCTCGAAATCATTCATAATGGCTACAACCATCTTTATCTGCATTTTTTCAACGAGACTGCAAACTATAAATAAGAAGTGTGTAGGTCAAGTAAGATAAGATAGCTGTACATATTCCATTTATATATTCGTTCTCGTAGTAGACATTTTTCAAACTTAACCCAATTACAATATAAAATAATAATACGACAAACTTTAGAAAGATGTTGATTGCGATCGTCACAAAGCAATGTTTGAAAAATCACGAACACTGGACTGTAAAATCGCTTGTCTCGTTCAGTATCGGCGTAATTGACAGTAATTCAACTAACGTTAAAGGGCGGTGAGGAAGTTGTATACGGTTTGTGTTTGGGACTGAGGGCCATCTGACATTGCTGAAGGGCCGAATACTCTTCACCGGGAAGCTGAGGCAGTTTGGCGATGTCTACCGCAGGTGAAGCTGGTTTTGCCTCGTTTGCCAGACATTTATATTGACCTTTTCTGTAACATCGGAAATCATATATTGTCATCTGTAGTTAATTTCCCCCAATTTTTTTGCAAATTGTTCATTTAGGCTGGTCGAATGACCAATATGAACGTCTCAGCCATTGTCAGAAAAACAATCTAATCCAAGTTACTACCTGATTTAGATCCAGCTTTGTCTAATCCGTACGTATTTTAGAAAACTAATACTTTCATTTAGGTAGGAGGAACCATTACAAAATGAAATGTACGAATTTAATCCTTCGAATTTTAGAGCGCGCGTCGGCAAGTCTTCTTATACTCACCGTTCAGCATTTTTAACGTAGTCATTGCTGCATTTTGACCAATTGACTTTTCCAGCTCCAGTTCGATCGGACATGATATATTTGTTGCTATCACACGTGTTTCCTGACCCATCGTGCTGCATGCCAAGGCTGTCAGTGTCATAGTGTAAAAATGTGGCCCGTTCATATTTATTTCTAATAAAGCTATTCTGCTTAATTAGCACTCAGCATCGTGCGTCTATTTATGACACAACAGAAAAAAAATCAAAATTTCACGAAATAAAAGAAACTGATACCAGAGTCCATAGATGGGGTCCATAATTTTTCATGCATTCGCGACTACTATAATTATGCTTATAATTGGTTAGACGTTTTATTCCAAAAAAGTAATTCGAAGTTCTTTACTTACCTGTGACCCATCTCATGAGCTATGACAAAGGCCGCCTCGGCAGAGTTACCTTCGTTGATGGTACAGCTATAGTCGCATCGACACATTCCGTTTACCCATGCTAAACCTGCGCATTTAGGAATAATGTAATTTATACGGTAGTTTATTATATTGAGTTATATGCCCAGAACTTTCAACCGTTTGAATGACAATAGAGCAACATTATTTGCCTGTTCGGTTAGGGCATTTAACAGATATATATATATATATATATATATATATATGCAAGATAAATCTGACTCGCAGCAGTTGCAGTAAAAAGGATAAAAAACAAGAACTTGCACTTTCTTAGCATACCCATGGAGCACAGACACACAGCTTCTTTCCTATACCATTTTGTGTTACTTTTCGCGGTAACGCGGAATTGATCTACTCAACTTATTTGAAAAATTCTTACCAAGTACTTTGTCATTCTTGATGCTTCCAGTCACTTTATACATATCCAGGCCAGTTAGCAGAATCGCATGATCCCAGTGATCTTTGCTTCCCGTTGCTGGCAGTCGTTTGCACTGCCAAGCGCAAAAGCTGTCAAGATAGCGATCGATATTGCCACTTCCGGTGTTTGGAGATGTCTTTATGAGCGAAAAACAGATAAATAAATAAATAAATATATATATATAATTTTTGTTCTATTGCGTTAATAGATGCATTGAGCCGAAATCTTATTTGTTTCTTATTTGTTAGGAAGAAAAAGGCGAAACTTCAACTAGACCACTTAAAACAAGTTTAATATTTTTGTTTGTAAAATTATTGTCCATTACCATTATGCATATTAAAATTTCACGTGTTTGTTCAAGGTATTGAAAATCTCAATATTTATCATTCTACCGAGGTAAAAAGACATGCCTGTTTTGTATGTAAGTGATCTTCTTAGTACCTTAGTATTTCTTAAAATCTCAAACTTAACGACGATAATCTTGAAATCATACGCGGTCATTGACTGATATTCGTAGATTAGCTGGACCTGGTGCAGGATAGCCATGACTATGTTGACTATAGCTCCGACCGTATTCGGTGGCTTGGTCTTTTCGACAGCGTCGAACATGTGACGATCAACAAAGATACCTGTCTCTATGTACTTTATACCGCCTTGGGCTGCACGCTTCCGCCGAGAGTTAATGATAATATTTTCATGTTCAGGCATATTCGTTTGGAGCCTGGACCTCTCATAACCAAAATTCGCCTTGGCGGATCCTGGTGTCGTTTCAACTGTTTCCGTAATGCTCGGCGCTATGTGGCTCATATCGTCGAGGGGAACCTCCTCTGCAAATACCCGTATATATATATATATATATATACATATCATCTTGCATTTATTATTCCATCGAATCTAAATTTCATCGAGAAAGCTATGTAGCCGTATTATATATACAATTTTGTAGCATGTGATACAAACTCAAGTAATAATGTTGAAGAGCGCGGACCTTGTAAGTGAATTTTGAAAAACAAAGGTCTTCTAGAGATGCCGTACAGCGTAGTGAGGCAACTTCATACAGTCACTACAGGCAGGACGTTTTTAACGATCAGAGATTCCGGTACAGAAAAAAAAATAACAACCGCTGAGCATTCTTTCGATTTTCATTTCGCACCGCATTGCGGTTAATTGGTAAATTATATATTTCTTTACATCTGTATTTACTAAACTGTATCGTAGTGCGTATTTCGCTTTACCGTACCCTTAAAGGTATGCAAACCACAAAATTGTTCTCCTCTCTCCGACTGCAGACGCGTGAGTACATGCGGCCGGTCCTTGTCGCCTCGCCACTCGATCAGTCGCGGCTTCAGATAAAATACCCCTCCATCCGTAATCATGATGGCGTGCTACATTTGGTTGAAATCAATAACGCGTTAAAAACATAGCAACCGAATTTTAATCCTATTCTAACAAAAATCACGTAAAAACATTAACATTTATTGAGCATATAGTTGTGACAAGACATAGTTATGCTCTATTTTATTTTTGAGTATTACAGTCCATCCCCCATGGCAGACCAGACAAAAAATCTATGCGTTTAAATATTCTAGGTAAACTTTCAAGAAGCCAGTTAGTATAGAGTTGAATAGCAGGCCTATAATAAGAGAAAGTCAAGATAAAATCAAATATTCTATTTATGTAAGGTAGCATTGTTGCCCGCGTAGAGTAACTTACAGCCTCCGTAGAGTTGGGGCATGTATTAACCGAGGCGATTCCGCTCACGGGCGAAATAACTCTGCCGATAAATTGGCATTTCTGCACGTCATGTAATGGATGGCTATCCGTATAATTCTCGTACCGGACATGAACACGTTCTAGACGAGAATGCAGTCTAGTATCCAGTTGTGGCTCGAGTTCAATGTAGAATGTGAGATTCACCGAAACTCGTACCACCATCACTCTGAATAGCAAATAATATGATACGAGTAAAGAACAATGTTACTTAGGTCGTCACGATGGGCCAGTACGGCCATAGATAGAAAACGAAAAAACTGACACCATTTCGAACTATGTGCAATTTGTATAAATGCGTCATCGTCTTTTCAATGTGTCCCTCAGAGGAAATTTATTTTCGATAACTTCTGCTTCTAGAAGAAAAGGAAACTTTCACCTAACATATCTTTATCATTTCAGCTTATTCCAATGATACGCATATGCGATCCTTAAACATTTGCAAATTTTAACAGGACACAGCTCTATGCATCGTCGTTGCGACGTCCAGTTGGAAGAGGTAGATCCTAAACACTGCACAGGCAAGATCATCATCTACCTTTTCTGAGCCTTCGAGCTGATGCTGGGTGTCGGCCATATCTGCATTTGCTCATCTTCTATCGGTGTGTGCACATTATGCAATCGTATGACCACATCTTTCTCACCATCCAGGAAATTGTCCGAGCTCGTCCGACAAAACACCTGCAATGCATTTACCAGTCAAGTCGAGTTTAGGTGTGCGCGACTAAACTTCTACGTTAAATTGAAGAGTGAAGTTTCGCAATGCTCGTTGCGCGTTACGAATCCAGTAGGCACGGTAATTGCAATAGTCGAAAAGGCACTTTGCAGATGTTCACAAACGTTTCCATTATTTAGCCTGAATCAAATATGGTCAAGTAATATTGGTGAATAGGAACTGCATCAATACTACGAGCGTACTGGTTTGTGCATGCTTCAACGCTGTCGATGAATAATACTTCATAATGAAGACCACTGTGGTATTTAGTCAGTCACGTGTTTAACATGAGCTGAGATAGAAAACAACGATGGAGACAAACTAACTATTCACGGATTTTCTGTGTCCGACTTCTGTGTGTTCGAAACAATAACCTCTGGCTGCCGAGTCAAGCACCTTATGATCTACAATATTGCGTTGTTATGTTTCGACAAATTTATAACTAACAATTGTAAATCCCTACACACGCAGTCCTAATAAGTTTAATTGCCTATTTTGTAAATATGCCAGCTCAAAATATACCTCCATAGTAATTTTTGCTTCGAAAGGCCCAAACATTTTGTCATTTTACTCAGTTATGCGCAAATGTATTTTGTGTAGCTTATAATAGATAAACACTGTCCCAATGTAACGTGTGACGTAATCTTATGGCCAAAAAAAATAGAATGATGCAAGTCGATAGATGCTTGACATCGTTAAGTACTTCTATAATATGTCTGGAGAATCTTAAAATAGAAACAGTTTGTATCTACTGACAAAAACTCGGTCAGTGTCTGTTGGTGTAAATTTGCCCCCCTCAATATGATATTTTTTCATATTATCATTTTTAACAAGACAACCTTTTTTGTCGGCCTGTAACGTACCTGACATACGTTAGCTAAAGATTCTGCTGATGAGTACCGTACACTCCTGAAGCTCAACAATTCCTGCCTGTGCCATCGAGTCAGCGATATGATATATGATTGGCAGCTGATCGAAAGGCTGTAGAAAGCAACACTTGGGTTACAAATAATAACTTAAAAAAAAAAATTATATTTAAATAGATCACAATAAAAATAAAGTTTCCATTTGCTCAAAAATGTAGCCTCTAACAATTTATGGAAATTTGTTTTATTTTGAGAAGGTAAATTCTCGACCATTGCAGGTATCAGGACGACGATACCAGTACGTTCTAACGCTTCCCGGCCGTTCAAGACCGCGCACAGAACTTTCCAAGTTCAACAAAATGAGCTGAGCCCTGTTTAACTGCCTGCTAACGTGCAACACCAAGCAATATATATGTTTTATAGGTTTACAATTTTCGTACATATTTTTTTTACAGTAGGATTATCTTCCAGTGCCGTGTGGGAGCACTGGGAAACATTGCCGAACAGTGGCGCTTCTACCGAGCAACATGCGCCAATCAATGAAGCACATTTTACCCAGGCTGTTCTTTTACAAGGAAAATGCGCACGTTTTTTTATGAAAATAGTTAGCGTCAACTAGCATATACTTGCTGGGTATTTACTGCACTCAGAAAGTAGCTTTGCAAGGCTAAAAAATGAATATAACTTCGAATCTCTGTTATAGTCGTGCCTAACGGTTTCGCATATCTGGTGCACAACAAGAATGTTCTGTACGCTTTTGTATCTGTAGCGCAGCATGCAAAAAAGAAGCCGTAAAACGATCATTTTCAATAGAGTCTAGATAAGGCTCATTTATCGCCCGGGTCCCGTTTAACACTAACATGTAATATTCCCCTAAACATCGTGGCGTGGAGCTTCTACCTTCATATACAGCACAATGTATGAGCAAGAACTTCAGCCAGCAGCGTCCCCTATACGAATTTGCAAACTCCTTCCGCGTTTATCAACTAACCGAGTTCATCTATTTGAGTAAAAGCATCCGAATTTATTTAATATAGTTGTAAAATAATTATAACAGCCATAATAATCGTGATTCATTTACATATCGCGGGGGTTTGCCGTTTCTACGTCACGTTCACCCTACCGCTTTTTCACTTATTGATCGTGGGGCAAAGCGGCGCCACGTCCTCTAGTTAACGCTTAAGTCCCGATTGAGTTACACGAAACCAGCAGCCTAGTTCAAAGTTGTAAGTCGCCTGAGCGCGCAAAGCGATTTTCGGACGCTCTGTATCTGTGATAGACATCCGGTATGTCGTTGGTCAGCTTTTACCCTCGGTTGATTGCCTCCTTTGCATTTGTCGCCACCCGTATTTCTGGTTGGTATGGTGCATTTCGCTGTCACCTCCCTCCGTCCCTGCGCGACGCCAGTCTTGTCTACTGGTGGCAAGGCTAGTTTTTGTCATTTATCATGCACGCTAATTATATAATAGAACAACGCGACCCAAACTCAGTTTAATTATGCGACATCTGGTTTGGCGGACGACAAACAAATACTCTGTTGATTTGTACTGCCTACGCGCTAAGCGAAACTTCACTGGTCAAGCTAATCGTGAATGTGCCCTCAGTGCGTGGTTCGGGGTAATGACTGGGGCTGGGGCAACAAGGGAGGCTGCGATAAAGAACGATAAACGAAAATAGAATACCATAAACTAATCTAAATAAAACTTGATAACACTAATAGAGTTGGAGCTGGGGTAGATTTTTTCTTTCGGTAAGTTGCGCCGCCGGTAATGATCGGCGATCTTTTTCGATTAGTTATGCTTGGAACGCTTTAGATTCACTGTACGAAGTGAAGATGAACGGTGCCATTAGACGCTGTCGATTTTTGTTATTGTCCGGTATCTTTAGCTACGCTAAACTCATATAGAAAAATGTTTCCCAGTGTAATGCTCAACTATACGGCTCAACTAGTGCTATTTACCTACTACTTTGAACTAATGGTATTCGTATAAAAAAAAAGTGCACGATTTATCTCGTGTTGCTGCTTTTTTTTTTTAATAGACTTCTAACATATTGTGAAGATGTTAAAAGTTTCAGCTGCATAGTTTCAATCTTTGTTTGAAGCGATTTGAAAAAAATATTCACACCTGTTGTCTGTATGATATTAATATGACAACAAAGTCAGAGTGGAGTTTTACCCTTCGTCAGTTGTAAAGTACCGTATTTACTAGTCCTGCGCGTTCGCCTTCAATTTAGATACGACACCTTTGCAATCTAGAAAACTAGAAGCGACTGTAATAATGCATAGAAAAATCACTCAAATGCTTATAAAATTAGATTCGGACTATTGGACGCGCAGAAGTTCCATTAATCTTCTCTGCCACCTCTTGGTCCATTCATAAGACGGAAGCTAGATACCCCCGTAACACGGGCAGCCGAGATAAAAAAAAAAAGAAAGAAAGGCTTTCAAAGCAAGGTTTCGTCAAAACGGTGAAAATACTTTTATCCAATCCCAAGTCAAATGAAGCGTACGTTCTCTCAGACAAATGTAATTGCCGTTTCTCGAATAAATCACCTGGCCATAGCGACTTTCTGTTCCAGCGTTCTCAGAGTCAGCGACCCCGAAAACATTTCGCGTTCCCTCAGCCTCACGACATCGTAGAACGATACGGCAATTTGCTGCTTATGTATGCTTAATTTTCGGCCTTCATCCAGCGTAAAGCAAAAACGAGAGCTTTATCGTGCACGCAGTAGACTCTGAGCCCTGTATTATATCTGTTCATAGCCGTAGTTGGCGTTGGCAGTAACAACATAGAATGTACATACAAGAACGCGCGCTAATAATAACGATAGTAGTAGGTGGTCCCCTGCAGAATGCCCATGTCAACGTGTATGCTCGTGTTTGTAATAGTCGATGCCAGAAGCACGTGGGCACACAGTGTGCCTCCTGTAGTGAACAAGGCAAGTAGAATGTCGGGGCTGTCATACAATGGCAATAGAGTTGGTAACAAAAAAGTAAAGAGTTTCGGTAGAATGAGTATCAGAGCACCAACGAGGACATCAGGTAGTTTTACAGAAATATTAGTCTCTCTTCAGAATGGCTTCAGTTGGCTGGATAGTTTTGTCTAGGTAGGTAGGTAGGTAGGTAGGTAGGTAGGTAGGTGCCTTTGTTGAACAGTAATACCAATGGCTGCGAGCAACGGAATGGCAGACCAATCGTCTACAGTAGCAGATTTAGTTCTAAGCTGGGCTCATAGGGAAAAGTATGATACGGACAATACTTTTTTTTTAATATATATTTTTTATATATACAGAATAGAGCTAACTTTATTGCTAAGTGGCCACCGTGGGAAAGCTGAGACATTCCCTTATAGATACATCTATATAAAGATTATGTTATAGTTGATTGTTTTGGTAAGAATATGTAAAAGTTGAATTTTCTTTATTTTGCAATTATCTCTCTCAAGCAGTAAATAGCGCTGCTATTGTACAACGTTGATTAAACACATATTCTCGCAAATGGAGACGATATTATTTAATACCTAGTAACTTGTATTACTATTAGGGTTTAAAGTCGACTCCCGGTAATCAGTATATGTATATGTGACATTGTCCGAATGCAAGATATCCTAAAAAAAAAAAAATATGTATACACTGCTTAACAAATTATAGTCTTCTAATTATTCTTTTTTCAAACTAGAATCAATTGGAAATAATGGAGTGGTCAAGATGAACTTTGGCCCAGAGAGAAATTGTTTTAGAATGTTAATGGAAGCATTAAAATATAGCAGATGTACAAAGTCAATATGGCAAACGGTTTCAAGCAGGCCCGTACAATTAACCGGATAAAAGATCAGTTGGAATTGTTCAAGACTGTTTGTCGATAACGTCCTAAAAAATCAAGGGTACCAATGAGGTTTTTCTCTTCCGAAAAAAAAGTTTCTACCAGGAGAACAGAGGAACAATCGACTCATGAGTTTGGCACCATCAAATCTATGGTCCGTCACAGTTTAGGCCGTTGCAGATGACGAAGTCGCGTGCTGTCAAGAAAGATGATTCGCACCGAAGGAAATTATTGCATACAAATTAACTTATTAATTATTATTATTAAAGATACAATTGACCTTATCTAACAACCAAAAAAATACCGTGTATTATTGTGCGGTACTTCAAGGAGGTGATTAATTCTGTTTTGACAGTAGAAACACTGGTTTTAACTAAAAAAACGCTCGGCCCATTTCCCACCTTTAACACCAATAGGCTCTTCCCTACAGATATATTTTAAAAGTAAGGTTTGCGCCAAAAAACCGGCAATACTAGGAGAGCGAAAAACTATCTTCTAGCAAATATTGTTCGGGTTTACAGCTTGATAGCCCGCCATTATCAGCGGCGTATTGACTAGAATGCCATACCTGTTTTTAATCTATTTCTAATATATATATATATATATATATATATATATACATTTAAAAAACGCCAAACTCTTTAACATATACATACTGTGCGTCACTTTAAGAACCCATGGTCTATCCTAATACACACACATGTCTGTCGCCGACGTCCACGCGACCCACGAAAACGCGCAAACCCTTCGAAGAATTGACGTAATAAACAGAATCAGTTTACCTTTCAGACATTAACCACCCCGACATCATCTGATTCCTGAACCAGTCTTTTCTAAAAGATTCACAATGATCGTTTACTGCCAAATTATAAAAAGTGTATAATGTTATATATCTCAACGTTGTGAACAGGTTCTTTCCGACGTATATATATACGTATAGCCATTATACGTGTCTATTGACGACTCAAACTACCTAGAGCGAGCTATAATTATTATTTTACAACATTAATAACAAGTCAGGGAGAAAAACGAGCTTAAGGGCAAGCAAGGCCTGACCGTATCAGGCCGAATTCTGGTCAGCAGCTTGTCATTGAAACCGATACTATTTTGAGATTTAGCTTCCGAAGCATTCAACCGGAGCAATGGTGATTTCGGAATGGAAAATATAAGTCTTTCCAAATTTCAATCGATTCGCGCAAGAGCCGTCCAGACATTCAACCTAGTAGGTCAGAATGGGGTTGTTATCAGGAAATGTTGAAAATATTCGAATTATCAGTTCGCAAACCTTTTTTAAGCAGCCGTTAAAAGCATACTGGCTGAGAGCAGACAAGGTGATCTGCATGCACGTTTGTCCTAGCTAGCACAAGTACGTCTTCCTTCAGTACCGCTAGGATTGGGAAGCTGACTTTTCTATTCGAAGTATTATACGTAAATGAGGACGTGGCAGTGGTCCTCATTTCACGTTTGGCGGCCTTGAAAATTATTTTTTGAACAGTACGTTTTACGCTGTAACACTACAGTAATTATACTAACTGTCCTTAGGTTGAAAACGAAACCTTTTGAGGACAAAAAGAAATGCAAAATAAAAAAAAGGAACGAATGCAAAATGAACGTAAGGCTACGTGTCAAATCAGGATGTTTAACAACAAGCCGCGTTTTATAGTATAGGTAAGTTTATAACGCTACAGAGCTAACTCTACAAATGGTACGTTTATCACTACAACTTAGGCAGAAAGGTACGTGTATTTGTGATGTATAGAAACTTTAAAAGGAAACCAATAATTTTTCTCAGGAAATCTTTTGTCAACAAATTCACGCTGCTATGTAAACTGCACAAACGAAGCTCTTGGAAACAAGTTATTAGATTTTAGTAATAACTCGTTGCACTTAAGTTACATCATTCTATATCAGTCTTTCGCCCAGGCGTACATTCTCTGCGACCGTAAGTCAGCCGTCAGCCGACGTGTGTCAAACATCGGTCGCCTGTTAAAGCTTGTACTCACCTGCAGCCAGTTATGCTCATGCCCTATGTATATTGTTCTGATACGTCAGTGCATGGTCGAATAGAGCTCTGAAAGACCAACAAGATCATCATTGACAGATACTGCCTCGTGTTACCTATCATGTTAGCCACATATTCTGCAGCCTCGCAACCCCGATTAGCATGAGTCCAACTATTATTATATTGTATACTGGCGATTTTTAGACGATTTTTACCACCGGCACCTCTGGTAATATCCTTCAGCAGTGCAGCTAGTCAGCAAAAGCTTTTACCTTTAAAAGGATGCGACGATGATCATGGATAGCACGCTTCTGCTCGTGGTAGAGACGTGCCGTGGTGTGATGCTTCTGCTAGGGCCAACATGCTCAATATGGTTTTCATCAGGTTTGTTCCCGTCAGAAAAGATTCTATAGACGGATTGATCAAACGATTAGACTGATTGCCGAAACGTGGAAATCGTAACGGTAACTTGTGCCTATAGACACTCACAAGTTGCGGGCCTTCTCGCGAGACTCATCGAATGTTATTCCTCGATAACCTCGTCTCTTTGTGATGTGACCTTCACTGGCGAACTAATAAAAGAGTTGCTATATGGGCTATTTGAACAACGTTCTAAATTGTACCGAAAAATATGTAATTTATGCGATGTTTTCTCATGCGTTCGATGTCACGTAAGCATTACGCATCGAACACGCTTCCTGATTCAAGCGAGTAACAAATTGTTCTGAAGCTTTTTTTTCGGGGTTTCATGATCCCGAACGTTTTCGTTCAATGCCATCTGAATATTAAGGTTTCTTGTAGGCGGAATATGTCCGTTCGATCAGACGATCTCAAAATTTGAAAGTGGACAAAATGTGAATATTCTACACGGAGCAATTGGCGCGAGATAGAATTGAGTAAGCCAATAACTGGCTATCCTCATGAATGTGGTGTTAACATCGGCTTCATTTATCGTATCTTCTATTAATCCGACTCAGAACATTTAGTCCTCATTTGTCTATCTTCGATTAGTCGACAATATGCACCTGTAGAGACGAATTTTAGCTTTCACTTAATAACAAAAGAACACGTGAAGTTCTAACGTTTGCGCACTATTTAACATTTCTAATAGAAATAAAGCCAATGCGGAGAACGCTACGCGGACGTTACGTCAACCTGATCCAATATCAATAATAATTGATTCTGTGCACGCGTTTCAATTGGTTTCGTGTGATAGGCTCTCTTTTATGCCCTCGGTCCTTCTATGTGTGGGCTTCCTTATGCACCTTCTGAAAGCTATGAACAAAATCGGAATAACAAGCCAGAAATCAACTTCGATAAACCGACTCACCTCACAGGATCATAGGCTTACCAGTCCCTAGCAGTGAGACCGCGTGTTGAGTCATCTGTTCTAGTTGCCCCTTTGTATGAGCTGACCATAATCGTCAGTATGACGTTAGAGAAGTTACGCGTCGTCGCTAACTGATATAACGTTTGCGCTCAATATGCCGCCTAACAATGAGCTGGTTTAAATGAGAGCTCTTATCATAACGTGCCCAGAAAGGGCCGGTCTGTCATTTCGGCGTTCGACAGACAGCCACATAGCAGTCCATCCACGTGGTCAGAAAATGAAGTGTGCGTTAGCGCTATCCGATTGCTTTGTTTGGGGAAATCCGTTTTTTGTTAGTTGATATAGCGGTTTTTGGGCTCCGTGCCCAAGAGAGAAGTATAAAGGTATTTAGACAAAACGGTATGAATAGTTGTTGTGAAGAAAAAAACTGGTTTTTCGATAGTATAAAACTGTTCGTCTTCATCAACAAAGCAAAAATCAAAACACCGGAGCACTAACCAGCAACGGGCATTGCCTATGCAGCCAGCTAATAGTGGAGTGTTTACAAGTTATCAAGTGCTTTATGTACTGGTACACAACAATAATATCTAACTGGCTTGACGGCTACGATATGAGAGAAAAGCGTTGCCCAGAATACGAATTTTCTAGCTTCCACGTGGAGAGGAACGTATCATGATCGAAGTAGAAATGCAACCCCAATCGTTCACCAAGAGATAACCAATACATTGTAAGCCCCATAACCCAAACTAAGACAGAGTTGCCCCTAATGTCATATGGACACGTCAGACACTTTACTATTGCGACAACGGGCAAGTCGTTTGATCGTTATTTTACATTTAATTTATTGTATGGTATAGCCGAAGCTGACTTATACCCGGGCCGTCGACTCGGAAGAAAAATATTAGAGTCGTTGAGGAGCCGATTGATATGTACAATTCGCACTGTTTTCTCTCAGTGTTTTTGCTTAGTTTTCCCCTTAGTTCTATGTAAAGTTGTTAAACAAAAAAAAGGTAGACTGACTGACTTTAATAACGCACTTTTATCAGAAATATCAGCCAAATTTCTTGCTTGAAATTAAATCTCTAGGAACATTTTTTCTCTTGAAGGCCTTAAGAAGAAACCTTACGAATTATCAGCTTAATATCTTCTCATCATCAGTTTATCGCTAAATTAATTTTTCCCAAGTTTTATTTGTCCCTTGTTATTCTCATGGCCGAGCCTATTAAAGCCGAATGTAATACAAAGCAACGTTTTGATGCTCTTCGACTCCTGTGAGATAAATCACCATCTTAATTATCTTTCGTCATTTGTCAGTCAACCTAGTACTAAGCTGGCAGAAAACCGCCCGAATCGCTTAGTAAGCAGTGACTCTGTGACACTTGATAGAACTATTACAGCGTTAGCGTATTAAGATTAAATATAGTGGATTGAAGATCTGTTGAATGCTTGTTCAAGACCCTTCGACACTATAGAGCCGAACGCTTGCAGTAAACGATCCGTAGTGATAGATTTCCAGATAAATAATCGAAGAAAAACTTCAGAGAGAACACAGCAATGCTAACAATAGGTCTAACAGTAATGTGAGATAAAAAAAAAAAAATTGCCTTTCTAAAACTATTTTTATTTGGAATTTGTTAGCGAAGTGCACGCAGAAACTGTAGCCCCTGAGGGAAATTATATTTAGATGCAAATTTTAAGCCAGGACTTGACTAAATGGTATCCTTTTTTGACACAAAAGGTTCTATATAGGTGTGTGTCGTTGCCAGTTGAAAGCTGACAATGAACGGGATCGATATGCCACACATGTTCCTATACCTAAAATGAGCTCTTCATGCTCAACAAGGGGCAAGAACGTACTTGCCTTAATAGCGACGACGGTCTTCGAAAAATCCACTAGTACCGCCGCGATAGCGACGGTATCAATGTTAAACATTATGAGGACAGTCACGAGCATTGTTATACACGCCTCAATCTACAGTCTAGTGGTGCTAACAATGTATGGCTAGTTATTGATGTGGCAACCATTAAATGGTTTGGTACTTTGGCTAAGACACACTGAAGTAAGTACTTAATATGCGTCTATCCGGCTATGACGACCACTATGAAAGGGCCGACGCACCGTAGTAGATATTATTAACAGCACTTACGTTGTTAGGACCAAGGCTCTCTGTGGAAATGCTTTGGTACAATTGGTTCTCCTAACCAAATGCTATTCTATGCGCAAAGAACGGCCATTCATGCCACGAATCGTATTTACCCACATGGCGATGGCTAACAGCATTGCCCTAGAGTTGATTCAAAAAGGTTCTATGCAAATATATGCAAGTATACAAATAAATATCTACCTCGTTAGGTAACGTTAAGCGTTCAATCAAGAGCTGGATCCCAGTACAAGGCAAAATGTACTTACGCTCGATTTCATCCTAAAGCCACCACGTGTCACTGAGTTTAATAGGTGAACATGTTGGTATTGCCCGACCACAGAAGCTGATAGATGTACGAATTCAATAAGAACACAATAGTTAGAGTTGGCCGGGCAGACCAACCCTACCATACACATCTACTTTCGAATCAATGTATATATATATGTACGTATATATACACAAAGAACCATAGAAAAAAATGTACAAATAGAATATTTATAAATAAATTTATTTTGCACTAATACAAGATATATTGTCCCGCGCTTGCTCTACCGTGAAGTATTATTTATAATAGACTCAAATAAGATAAAGTAGGATCATTGTAAAAAATTTCTATGGAACTGCTTCATGGGAAAAAATTATTGACTTTTGAGTTATTTATTCATTAGTTATTTTATTAAAGCGTTAAAGGGGTACCGATATCCTTTCTACCCTTAAAATCGATATTCATAAAAAAAAAACATGATTTGCTAGAAGTCCTCTCGGGAGATATGTGTCTGTGTAGGAAATAATACCCTCGTGCCATTCATAAGTCAATGACCTAATAATTCGTAAAATAATAACATAAACACCCTTTCAAGCTAGTTAAGAAAGAAGATAAACTCCTTAATTAGGCTCCGATATTATAATAAATGCTTAAAACAGCTAACGTTAATCATAGCACAGGTCTGATACCGACAAGAAGGTCTTGGGGACAAGAAGATATTGGGGATCCGCAGCCAATTGAAGCTCAGCGGAATCGATTCTCGCTAACAGAAGATCGGAGACGTCAAAGTGAGTTTTCTGAAGTGAAGCCCTCTCATTTGTCAACATGCAAATAAAATTTGTCAGACTCTGATCGTTAGATCTGATTGCGAGAATAATCTTTGCAATAGCAGTTTTTTTCGAAACTAGACTGCTAGGCATGTTTATAAAGCTTTTTGCGATACCAATGGATAACATAGCTTAAAATAACGCAGCACCCATTCCGATGCACGTAATCTGGTTTCCCCGATCGAGTAAATATTTCGCATGCAATCGTACCTCTTCCGGAAGGAAATCTCTCAAGTTAATTTGTTCCCAAAGTTCAATTCTTTTCATTCACTTTTCGGCCTTATTGGAAAAATGTTTCGTTCACTGGGCTCTTGTAGACTGAACTCGGGTCTCGAAACACCGCATCTACTGCAAGTCGGGTACATGACGAAATGTCTCTCTATCGCAGATGATGGTCTGGGTAATATTACGCAGATGTTTTTCGAAGGCTATATTATATAATCGAATGCGTCAAGGTCCGGTGGCTCAGTATATGCTGGGAGACACTACTACGCCTTTACTACGGCAACTCAATTAAAGCTAGGGTAAAAACCCGTTCAAATAGCTACTAATAAATTGACCGAGACCCACAACACCTAGCCAGGTCATGTAAACTGCAAAGGCTAATGAAACTACGGAACTTCGAAGTGATCGGTGTGCTGCGCCGTGTGCCGTGACATCGACGATAAGAAAAAAACATAATTTTTCATCTTTTCTTTTTTTTTCTTACTGACAGTATATGATAATGGATTGTCTTTGCTCTCAGCGTAGAAGTCGTGCATGTGTTTTTGTACGCTACGGAGTTTTATTTTGTTTTGACTTCATTTTGGGCTTTTAGCGTTCTAGAATTGGGCCCTTCTCGTGGCATTTGCAGTGGATCGGTCCAAAGAAAAATCAGCGATCATAGGGAACACTCAATGTGTTTATTTTTTGGTCACAACGGTTGCGGGCAAATTTAAATGACAACACTAGTCGGATACGACATCTGTAATAACAGTAAAGTTGCTGATAGCTACATAATTGTTGGTGTGGAACTTTTAATGGACATTGAGCATGTTTGAAGCTGGCAGGAATGATGTTTCATAGCTGCGCTCATTACCAGTCGAAAACTTAACTGGTGGTCGATTGTGAAGCGAAGTTCAAGCCCGAGCATTAACTTGTTCATTTACTGCTTATGTAATTTATACGGACGACGCGATGGGCAACATACGCAAAGCCAATACATCGTAACCTATGGTTTATGGCAAAATAGGTCTATTGTTGGGCTTATTTAGGTAACTTTTATGAATGGTTCAGTCTTTAACTGACGATATTGGAGCGAGTCGAGTTTCAGTTCTAAAGTAATCTATTTATTCCAACTCAGTTCAATACGCCGCAGAATTTCAAAAAATATTTTCCTATTTTTTTTGACAGGGAAAAT
This sequence comes from Varroa jacobsoni, assembly GCF_002532875.2. Taxonomy (NCBI): domain Eukaryota; kingdom Metazoa; phylum Arthropoda; class Arachnida; order Mesostigmata; family Varroidae; genus Varroa; species Varroa jacobsoni. The sequence continues at coordinate 370,304 of NW_019214095.1, forward strand.
GTAACAGATATTACTAGAAGGTGTCGCTAGAGAAAAGCATACGAAGTCCTGTTTAGTCGACGGCAAATGTTCTGCAGCCTTTTTCCAACTAGTCTCTTACAATTAAGTCTTCATGCACTGTTCGCTTCATGCAATTTAGGCAATTTAAATGAGATAACCCAGATTCCTATGTCGCTTACTGATGGCATAAAATATCAATAAGAAAATCCCCGTAATCTCGTCGACTTCGTCCGAACATTCTCCATAGTTAACACGATTTCCTGTCGGCAGCCACTGTGACACAATCTGTCAGTTGGTTGATAGCGTTCGATTGCCGTGGCTTTAACTACAATTCCTCTGCTCTCCAAATTCTGAGTGGATTTCTCTTGGACAGGAATACACACGGTCTCCCTACTGAATGCCATAGCTGACCTCGGCATTGTGTATTCAGCTGGTTCTGAAAATTCCGTCTTTTCATGAAAATTGCTGAATAACGAACGCTCGCAGTATAGTTTGACATTGTACTTGTCCTCGTTCCTTAAAAAAACTAAAGAGCGCATTGGAAAAAGCTACTGGAAAGGCTGGCTTTAAGCTCCAGATGTCTAGTTCCGTTCTAACTAATATCTTAACGATTAGCGGTAATGTCGAAGGTAGCACAGACCTTGTGAGTGCAGAAGCCTTAGCTCTTGCAGTCATATGGCGAAGTAAGGAAAGAACTATGCCGAAAATACGATTGTATATGGTTACCGCCATTGTTTAACCACAATGAAGTTGTGACGATGCGCTGCCAGTGAGAAAATAATTTCAACAATAAAACAATGATAATATATGAATGATGCTCATCACCATCGTGCAGTCTTAACACAACAATGAATCCTCAGTTCACGTTCAGGCGTTCAACACGTTCAAGAGGCAGGGCCAGACTTCTGCATGCGTAAACGCTGTTCTTTTACCGCTAATAGCTTAACTGTTTTAGGTTATGTCTTAATGATTCATTGGGACAGGTGCATAGGCGTGTGCTTAACTGTCGTTTGCGAACACGGGACTATCGTCATTGTTTAGTAATGCTTCCAGAGTCACACATCTTCGCGATGCTCCGTGGGATCGAAGAGCGCTCACAGTCTAACAAATGCTAATGATATTGAGAAATTAGGCGAATTTTAATATGTCAGAACACATCGATGATAAAATCTCATTGATAACGTATAATCGCTAGGAACAAAACGCGAGTGCTTTTCGTTGGAAAATAAGTTTGTTGTACACGATTAGCTCATTAAACTGTTGTTTCGACGTCTCGAAACGGGCTCGAAGCTTGCCGCGACAAGGGATGGCCACCTGTTTGGAGTGTTGTATATCGTCTCCGAGCAGCGCATAGCGGACCCGATTTGGTCGTTGAAAACGGATCGGCTCGACGGTAAGTTCAAGGTATCGTAGGTTATAAGCTTAGACACTTAACGATTTCAGGAGGCAGTTCGATTCACGTGATCGAACGCGCAGAAGTACACGGTCATTGTGCCCCAGTACATAGCCCAAAGGGTTGTAAATCAATGAGTTCAGCGATTATATTAATAATGAAGGCAAAACAAGATGAACATTCAATATCTATCATCCACACCGCTGTTATGATACAAATATTATAGAATCAATGTTTGATTGTGGTCGTCAGCGATACCGACGCCCGTTTTGTGGGCATCGCTTAGCTATTCAAAGTATTCACAATTGACCATCAGACCAACAGTCATTGGAACGACAAAAACAAAGCAGGTTTTTTTGAATCTAACTAAGTCGTTTGCTAGATATTTAACACTAGGCTTAATTGCTTGGTAAAATTTCGTTCAATAATAGATAACCATTTTCATTTATTTAATGATTTAATTAATTAATAATGAGATAAGTTCGGAGCCTTAATGTTCCCTCGTAGGGAACTTAGGGCTCTATAGAACTAAGGGAATAGGAAAAAATTTGTCCGCATAGTTGTCAGTATCTATTATGGCCATGTATTGTTATGTAAATTGTTTAGCGTAGTACTTAGAAGATGTAAATACAACACTTCAAATGTACTCAAAGCCACATTAGCATAATTTCAAAGTTTGCATATACAAACTTGTGTTTGTTGCATTTACTACTTTGTGTAGCGCGTCCGGTACTTCAGCCGTTAAACATCACTTCATGCAGGCAGCTCCCAGCACGGGACGAAGAAGTTCGAGTCTAGATCATCACCAGATGTTCGCAACTTCATCGTGCAAAGACGTCATCGCTGCACCGTCATGAGAATGTACTCGTATCATGAGGTTCCATATATATATATATATATTTATTACTACTCCGCTGAGGCACTTGCAATGGCAGAAATAGATGCTGTTTCAAGCGGCTCAGTCCAGCAGTTTCTAACTTTTTATATCCACAAATTCAGCTTATGACCCAGAGCATCCAGTGTTATTGGAAGAAGTAAAAAATATAACAATATAGGGCTGTTTCTATTTGTTGCCCGCACTGTCGTTGCTTAAGTATTACCGGGTCCTCAAAGGGTCTTTTTTGATACACACATCAATGGTAGTTATAGTTGCATTCATAATCCGACTTCGCCTGTCACAATTATATACGTTGCTAATTTTCTTCAGATACATATTGTACATGAGCCATACCACCCACTATATCTAATCAGATTAAAACTTGCGATTCCCTTACCAAAAAAGGCTTTAGTAAATATTTCTGGAGTGGAAACTGTTAAACGAAATTTAGGCTAAAGCTAAATATTTTTCCTTAAGTTATACGGACGCTTAACCTGTGCTTATACATTTGGCTTCCACTGCAACTTACGTTTAATAACTGTCCGCAAAGTGCTAAGATGTTAAAGTAGAAACTTACACACAATACATCTCAAACGTCCATCTTTTTCCAGAAGGATCTTGTTAGAGTTGTCTCTGTTTGCGGTTACCGTCGGCGCTGCGAATTAGTATACCAGCTATAGACCAGCTCACGTATCGGTATCCAACACGGTAGGTCCGATCTGTACACTTCAAAGCCATCACATAGGTTCCCAAAGAAAAAAAAAAAAAAAGCAGTGTTTGCCGAACATTTTGATCACCTGGACTCTAGGTAGACCTGTAGAAATGGTTCAGTACAGACGCATCTATTTTATTGCTGTTACGGAGCAACCTGTTTCCTACATGGTCGGCGAAGTGATGCTTTTGAATAAATTCGCTTACCAGAGATCGTGCGTGACGTTTAATCCCTAGTGATCGAGCGTTATTGACGCATTACAGTGGCGTCCTTGCCGATAGGAACCTTGGAAGCGACAGAAGTCATGGAAACGCCAACAATTTTCTAACAGCAGGCTAACCTGTTGTTGCTAAGCATCGGGTTCTAAAAGGAACTCCTGACTGGAACAGAAAGACGTTCAAGGTTTATGAAAACCAACTGTGATTCGACAATTTTGTACCTGAGAGACGGGAGCTATATCTGTTAGGTATATCGAGTGCTCGACGGCAATTGACATAGGTTCCCGTCAGTATCAAAATCAAGCAAACTAGATCGCGTACTTTTATAATCCACCAGCACAAGTACTAAATCTGATTTTACTCTAAGTCAGCAGCGGCTAAGAAGACCCCAGGACGTTGACACCAACTAGAGCATGGGCCAATCAGCAGTAGGATCAACGAATGCTCCTATAGAAGCTGTAAACATCGGGGGGTGCACGTCACAATGATCTCTATAATACAAACTACTACTACCGATGCCCGGCCTGATTGCAATTATGCCCGGTAATTCGATTGTCGCGCCACAGTGTTTTATTGAGGTTCGCCTTCAGTCATTAGGTTGCCGATCACTGAACGAAACGCCAAGCTTTGCATTGCCGAGCCTGCGCTCGAAACAAGGCTATCTAGTGCATAATGAAATGCATAGTATTACCTGCAGTAAGATACACGCTGACGTCGTAGCCATCGTTCCATGGCCGGTTTTCCTCCCCCTCCCTCTGCAATTTTCTACGGCAATTTACACATATCTTGTCGTAGGTTAACGCAATGTAGAGAGTGGCTCCTTGCAGTACAAGTCTTATCTAGTTAACCATCGGGTGGATTTGCCGATACCAATAGATTCGTTGTTACTGTTGTTGTCACTGCTTGGGTCCGCTCCTGCTTGGGTAAAATCCCACTGGGTCAATTTTCGCGTCTAGGGCATCGTTTCGAGTCAGAATGGAATCATTAAGTAGTGGCAAAACCCGTGTTGGCAACCTATTACAAGCCCTTTCGTCTTACAATACTGTGGTGATAATGAGCTTTATACTCAAGAAAAGTAGGCGCAGACTATTAATATGATGTTAAGTTGATTTAACTTGAAGGTACAAGTATATGATTTTCAAAGTCGCTGGCTTTCAGTGGTTGGCATGGACGGCATGGTTTTTTTGGGTGTTTAATCCTTACGCCTAAGTGCATGTATGTAGGTAAATTCATATTGGTGCTTAGCTAGGTCAAACAGGCGAAAAGGTTGAAGGAAGAAGCTCTACCCCAAATGATGATGGTACATTCATCAGAGGTACAGAACACGACCACCGTGAGAACCACTGCTTGAAGACGGAGTAAGTGAATTGAAGCCCATTAACTACTGTTGTTAATGTAAGCGTATTCGGATTTCGCAATGAGTATAATACGAACTGGTATAGTGTTGTCATACATATACCAGTTGACATCTGTGTGGTTATTTTTGCGGGCCTACTTATATCTCGAGTCCACTTTGATGCCTACATTGTAACGGTGGTAAGATGAATAGAACTACATAAAAAAAAATAAAGGATTGAGAATCACAATCATTTCGTAAATTTGGCGTACTAAAACGTAAACAATATCAAAATTTGTATCGTTCCCGATGGGATTTAGGGTCGAGTTCTCTCGGTCTAGGAAATCTTGGCCAATCCCTCTTATGTCTAGGGTTGAGCAGGAATTGTCATAAACTACTCGCTTACTTTTCGTTCTTTAAATTATGTTACGTATTAAGAATTTTAGATGAATAGGTTAACATAGCCAGTTAGAAATGACAGATTGAAAACGTTCAAAAAAACCCAGCTGTTTCATGGTGTAGTTTGGCCTATTAACGCCACATATTTCTTCGAAGTTTTTGCTCGTGAGCTAAACATATAAATATAATGATCCCACTTCTCTATAACAATTACCAATTTCAAATCTTTACTAAATTATTACCAAGTTATTTATATATCTCTCATAGTTCGGGCGGATCTACTTTACACGACCAATTTAAATTACCAGTAATTCCTAGTGTTTAAATTTATTTTTTTAGCTTTTAGTAAAGTAGGTATTTTAAACGATTACAGTTGACTTATGGGCGCCTTGACGAAATGCCAATCACTCGCGCAGCTGAACTTTGCGGTAAGCACGTGCAAAAACCGTATGAAGCTCGTAAAGCGACTTGTGCAAAGCGGAAAAAAATATAATAAAGGATAATTCAGTTACCATAAGCGGAAACCATGTAGTTCCTTTTATGCACACTCTCTAATGGAATTTCGAGTTCTAATGTAAGCTTTTGACGAGTTCAGATTTCTTCACCTTCTGTAAGGCTCTAATATTCGATATCTGAAGTACACGCTAGGCCCCTTTCCGTGGCTAGCTCTTACCTGCGAGATACATCCGACCAGGCAGAGAAGCGTAGTCCACGATGTACTCATGGTACAATTAGCTCCACTTCGTCTTGAGTACTTCGTGCTGCATTCACCTTCACTGGCAGTTTTATTTTCGTCGCAATTCGTGAAGTGTCGTTCACCTCACGAGTTGAAGGCACAGAATAGCGAACATCACTTTCAACAGACGTACGATCCTTCCATGCACGCATGCATCGTCACAAACTTATACGACCTAGCCTAGAGAGGTGACTCCAGTTCGCTTTCTGTTTTCCTTTTCCCTCCGTGAAAGTCTTGCACCTTCTGAGAACTCGATCTTTCAGAGATGCCCTTATTCCTCGTTTTATTCGACTTCGTCTCGTGACTTTTTTCGACGACCCTAGTGATGACGATGTCTTGCAATCGATGTACCATAACCTTGCATGCAGCCTCCTTTTTGAACCCCTGGCGGACAGTGGAACCTCACCCCACCAATCGAAAAGTCACGCTGTCAAATACAACGACACTCCGACACTGCGCTGACGCGCCAGCGCTCCGTCACTGCTCTGTCACCCGCCAGCGTTGTCGTCCACCGGCAAAACTGTCGCTCGAACGAACACGACACTTAGTACTGCTAGCGTAACTGCCCTCCTAGTGAACTGTTGTTGTCGAACGCCGCTCACGGCAACATCAACAAGACTGAGAGAGAGCTGGTATCGCGCGGCCTTTTACCACCGACAACGGCGACGAGAAGCGCATAGTTTGTCGCGTGCCGCTACGGTCATAGCGTGAGGGACTTCTGACGCGTCTGGCGCTGCTGCTATTACTGATGCGGTTGGTATTGTCGCGGCTGATGCATTTGCGAAGGCTGATTGAAGGAGCTCTTCGCGCTCCTATATCGATTCCTACTTCGACATAGCCGAGTCTGTGGACGCTGCCTGGGTCTCATCGGTATGGCCATGGAACAGGTAGCGGGAAGGGATTGCTGCGGCTGGAAAGTTGGAAACGTTTCAGGGGAACGACGTGGATTGCCGATCCGATTAATTTGATAATAACGAATAACATGTAGTAGATGCTGATATGGGTATTGAATATGTGAAACCCTGATTGGGTTAGAAGCTCAGGACCGTGGTGATGGCCATCGGCATGTTACAAGCAAACAGGTCGCGAGGAAGACCTTCGCTAGCTTGTGACCGTTCACCGACAAAAGCTTTGGAAAGGTTGGGTAAGACTGATTATTTCTATTATTCGTAGTGAATTAAAAACGAAAGAACTGTTCTAGATATATATATATATATGCGTGGTTTCTTTATTTACTTTAGGGTCTCATTAATCCTGAGAGTTCTATAAACGACAATGTGATGAATCAACTCAGAAAGAATATTATGAATTGCGTTTACTTGCCAGAATGGGTTCACTGACTCAAGCAAACTCTCCAGTTTGTCAAATGCTAAAATATTTTGATGTTTAGCTCATTGGTCACTATTTTGAATAAGGAACCTCTAAGCACAACAGCAATAATTATTATTGTGAACGAAAGGATTAAATTTAAAAGGTTTGCAGGCCACGTTAGGTTAACACAACAACTGTTTGACCATAAGAACGGCTTAAATTTGATTAGCCTCGTTTTAAGGCCGATTCCTTCAGCGATCGCTGATAACATCCAGGGAAAGCATCTTCCCAGGAGATGGCACCGTACGAACAGAACTGTTGGCCCATCTGCAAGTACCTTGAGCTGGGACAAGCCCGAGCTGTATCTAGATTGATCCCCATTACGTTATCCACTGTTGTATTATTATGATTAGTGATTAGACTACGAGTGTTCAATGAGACCGTGCGTGCAGCATGTGAGTATAGATCTGAAAACCATGCTCGTACGAACCCATTTATTTTTAATACGCAGAAACACATATCCGATATGTTACTCGGCTGGCCTCAACCTTTTCAAACGAATGCGGCATCTAAACATGTGTATTTTAATAAAGCTCATTTAAACCTTGAAAAAGAACTTTTACAGTTTTTAACTTCACAACTTTGCTGCGCAACTCTATTAGATAACTGCGCACCTTAGAGCTATCGCTTGTTCTTCGATCATTCAAGTTCTATAAAAATGCCCTTCTTATATTCTTTTAATATTAATAATAGGAATAACTGTAGGGAATAAAACCAATTGGTTACGCAGATGTGATTTAAACGTAATCCAAGTCAGATTGAGTTAGAAATGGTACAACAAAAAAACATCATCAGTATTGAGCTTGGCAACACAAAAATGACTCTGTATAGAAGCATATTTTCTATTATTTCAGTGAAGAAAATCTACATCCACAAGTAGTGCCTTAATATTATATCCAAGCTATTGGGTTTTCCATTAGTCACGATCGTGGAACTTCAACTAAAAATGAGGAAAAACAAACAATAATAATAACAGTAATATCGTTAGTATAGGCAAAGCTATTGTACGACAAAGCCAAAAACGGCATGAACTCTCTCGCCTACTCGAGTTGCATATTAGATAAACGCCTTTGTCCGACTAGTCGATGGTTTATAACTAGGTTCCATTGTATTAACTTATTGTTGACTGATGTAAACGAAGCTACCAGGTTAAGCGGTGGGCGCCAATCGAGCCGTTGTCGTCAATAGGATGATGTTTCTGTTGATTCCCTGTTGTTCATCAAGCAAGTCGGGGTCCTTCCTCTCCGTGTTTGCGTCAGACAGACCCTTATCAGGGAATCATTTGCCTTTGTTTTTGCCCAGCGAATTCTTTTTTCTACCCTGGCGAATCTGCCGGGCCGGGCTGGGGCGCGCCACTGCGGTAGATGAATTTGTCAACTTGGCATCCCCGACCTAACCTACGTTTTCGCACAGCTTCCACCGCGCCGTATTCATCGAAGGATAAACGGACCGAGTCACCGGCGTTTGCGATCGCTATGGCCTGTCGACATATTGCATAAACCGTGTTATGATCGCCCATCTACACAATACGAATCTGCGCTACTGCGCGAACGAACGCTACTACGTGATATGTATAATTCCAGGTGTTAGCTAATAACCAGTCATAGTGGTAATGAGTAAGCTGTAAAAACTACAGGGCATTGGCATTAAATTCCCGTTAATTATGCGAGTATGCTGCCTCAAATGCGTGTCCTTCCCTTCAGCCTTACACCTACGTGTATCGCTTAGGCCGAACGAATATGCTTTTACTAGAGGATTTAAAAGCGGTCCGTTGACAATAGCATATTAGAACGTATTCATCATCATTTCATTGAAATATAATTATTCATCGCTATATTGCTGGAATGACGTCGAGCAGACAAAGGCAGGATGGGCATAGCCCCAGGGTGGCATAGCTCGTTAACGGTAGACAATGCCATCAGCAACCACTTGGCGTCCTGAGTTCCTTGATAATGTAATTCGGCTGCTACATTCTTGCCTAGTATGGATGTAGTAATGGCATCAAAATTAGAATGCCTAGAAACCTATTATTTAAACGTAGCTATGACTTATCAAACGTGAGTATCGTAGCGTTGTATGCTATGCATGCACGCTGATGCGCTTTTTGCACGTGCAAGACAAAGTGAGACAATACCCGTGTACTGGTAAAATTCTAACTTCCTTCATCGATGGTTTCTTGTGGCGGTCATAGTCAAAGGCGAATCAGACTTTATGCGGTCACGAAATATGCACATATAGGTTACATACAGTTGTGCCTAAGGTGCGCTATAAATTAAAAAGAACATTTTCAGTGCGCTTTGGGTGTAGAGTTAGTTGATCCCGTAGGGTAAGGCCAATTGCAACGCATCTATTCATCATAGTTATTCCCGTGGGGGTACTTGTCCGTAGGTCCCTAACAATAGAATTTAGAATTTTTCAAGAAGAAAAGAAATGCTTTCTTTTATGTGCCAGAGAAGAAGCTGTAAGGTGCTGAATGGGTAACAATATGGTGATATTTTTTAGAAGGTGCTTTGCTGGGCAAATGGGCGTTTTCTAAATTAGTGTCAGGATATCACTCCTTTGGTGTCTTTAAACATGCCATAGACGATTTATTTAATGAAGCCATAGAAAAATTATATATGGGAATGCCAATGGTAGGTATATGGCTACCCTGAAGTTATCAAGACACTAAGACGGGTATGTAAAAAAAAGCCGAGTACATTTAACAAATGTTAGAAAATTAGAAAATCAGTATAGCTCAACTAGTTTATAAGTTATTAAATTTTAGTGTCTGCTGGATTGGGTAATCTAAACCGCATTTACCTAGAAATTATAATATTATAAATGTTCGCTTGCGGCATTTTTACGGCCGGCCGCACTACCACGGTAAGCGCCTTAAGATATATTCGTCTGCTTTGACTATTAAGAAGCAGAGCATACGTTCGACTAGATTTTTGCCTGCTCCCAACTGCCCAAATATGCCCTATCTGTCTTCGATTGAGGTAGTCCGTCAATTTCCGAACTGTTAACAGGTTCCGTGGTCCATCACGGCAACTTCAACGCCCTCGCAAGAACACGGAGAAGCCTATGGTTCCCATACCACAACCTGAGATTGTGGTTTCTGAACAGGCACGAACTCATAACAAAAATCAATTATCACCAAAATATAAAAGGTTTTTTCCCGGGGCTCTGAACCGGCCCATGAAACTCAAGCCTGGGCACATCTTCTTCTTGAGGAATCGTTTCGGGACGCATCGGATTTCAGTATTACTCTACTTTACTTTACTTTTAGTTCTGCTGACGACAAACAATCTCTTGGAGTCATCATCTAATCCTGTCAGCACTGCTGTACGCGCTGAAATGTATTTTTCTAGAGGTTTATACGTTTCATGAATCCGCTGAATGACGAGTCGATCGCTTTTTGTGCCTGGGGCGAACGGACTTGAGCGGTGTTTTTTCTTTAAACCTCTATTATAAAAGGCGCGTTAGAACGTCAGTTCTCCTGTCTTGCGCATAAAATGACTTCGCGGCTTTTTTTCTTACTCTAAAAAAACATTCCCGTACAAATACGGCGGAAGCTTTTCGACTTATTGCCGCCAGGCATTTTGCCTCGGGGGGAACGAGCTTTAAAGATTTCGCGTTACTGAAACAAAGTATGCGACAATTCGTTTGTGTTTTCGAAATTTGTCTTTGCCTGGTTTACCCCAGTTTTGCTGGCCTTCGTTTGTAACCTAGAGACCAAGTCCTGTTCAAAATGGCACAAGACGAGCCCGTCCGATATCCTGGACGTCACCAATTGGTAGACCAACTGTGATCGAAATGTTTAACTAGGAAATTACTGGCATTAACTAAGACAAAAGGCGGACTAAATTTGTGTAAAGTTACGTTCTTTAAAGTAGTAAAGTTTGGAGTAAAATTTGTAATGTTTTTATATCCGCGATCGCGACAGTTGCCGTTCATTTTGCAATTTTCAGATAACTTTCAATGATCACATATTCTGGTCAAAAACACTTCATTAATTAGTGATGAGGCCTAAAAGCTGTGTACTTTGATCCAAGCCACCTTTTACGACCTATTAAACACATATTTAATTTAAAATAGTGATTTAATTCAAAATAATAAAGATCAATGAAGATCTGTAAACTCTCGCTCAACGACCCTACCTACCACATAACTATAAGTTTTTTTGCTGCGAGATGTTTCGATGTCATGGGTATTTATATACGACACCCCGTTACTTCTGGTTGATTTAAAGAAGCCACTTATCCCTTAGTAACGCATTGTGCAACGTTGTTTCTGAGTGAAAATTACTTGGCTAACAAATTCCACTACTTGCTACAACCTATCCATTTTCGAAGTGACGTAATTAACCGAAATCGGGTGTTATTTATTAACACAACGTCCTGATGTAAATGGTTGTATAATTCTGTCTGCTGGATAGGACAAACCTAGGGAGAGGACTGTCGAGATGAACTGATCTGTCGTCTGAACGAAACAGCACAAGATCTGAAGGCCGAAAACTACGTGCCGCGATGTCAAAACGGTTTATAAGTTCCGCAATATCCTTCGTTAGATATTCAATTAAGATGATAACTTTTGTTTCAGACTCTGCAGATCACTGGTCATTTACAGTAAAGTTTGTAGAATCAAGAGATACACATTGACTGTCGCAAACTAACTTAACACATATTTGGTGAATCCTCGATAGCAATTACATGGTCAAAGTGTAGGCAAAATAGAGAATAAGCTAGCAGTCGTTTCTATGGTTGATTTCTGTATTTTTGTCCTTATAATAGTTAGTGGGACGAATAGTATCGAGTAAATCTGATGTCTTTGCGAATAATTCATAACAAAGGAGCTATACTCATTTTAAAATGCTTCACCAATGATCCGATCAGGCCAAAAGTGCATGTTAGGGTGGCGTCGACTAACTTTTAAATCCGCGCTGCTTTATCTGCCGTATATTTTCCCTTGACCTGTGCTGGAAACCACTTCTGTCTATCTGGAGTAACTGCAGAGGCGTAGTATTCCGGTGGGGCTACGCTATATATATATATATATAGCGACATTAGATGATAGCTGCTCTTCGCACGGATTTCGATGCTGTGACACTGTAAAGATGTGAATTTTATCTAGGGCGCTAGGGTGTCTCTATGTTTCGACTTAGACGTCCGGTGTTACCGCTAGGCGTTCTATCAGAGAGCTGGCCCCCAGAACGAAACGAGATCTGTCCATACCCAGATCCAAACTTAGATCACAATGTGTTTCTGATATTAGCAGGCCAATACGTTGCCCGTTAAGCTATAAAAAAGTGTTTCCATATGATTCGTACTTTCACATCAAAGCTTTGAGCAGGAAAAGTTAGTCCGGAGGACTTCGTTTCGCCTGCAACGTCCGGCCAACTGCTTGGAATTTGTACAGTCGTCGCCAATGATACCCTCAAATAAGACTAGCATAGAGATAAATCATGTGACCTGATAAGGAAAATGAGTCACGCATATTAGTACGCGCGACAATTGTTCCCCATCATTCATTACGAGCGGCCTTTTTAAAAACTAGAATTAATTAACAAATCGTATCGCAATAAAATTCTCGCCGAATGAACACCTGCTTGGGTCTTTTCTTTTTGAATTCGCTCCTTCAGTCCCCTCACTTATGGCTTACCTCTAACACACTGTCGTGAGTGCAGACTCCTTAAAGATAGATGCGCCAGTTAAACATTTTCGACATATTCCATACTGTGTATTTCATTAAAGTCAAAATAATACCGCAACAGCCCGAGGAATTTGCCATGTGTATGGTTGCGACGCGTCATCGAAAGGACTGCTTAAGAGTAGTTTGCTAAGTTCAGAACAATTTCCAAGACCTGGAAGATATTTCTTGCTGTGGACTACCGTCATTCGAAAACGTCTTCGGAACAACAGTTGACTGAAACAACAGATGGCCTGCAGCTACGGGACCGTAATTAACTATTTTAGGTTTTTTGGGCTTTGACAGAATGGGGCTTAGGTACATTCATGAACCCTGGGAATCCAACACGAACAACTTTGTGTTGCACTTTAGTATCTCGTCGGGTATCGGAAGTTAGGCGGCCACCATGACGGATTATTGGCGATTAGAAGTAGTATGAAGAAGCCACTTCAAATAATTTACTGTATACGCTGCAAACGACTGCAACTACCTCCTCAGCCCGAAACTGAAAACCTGATTTTACAGCGTACGATCCTTTAGGCAGTGTCGAAAAAGATATGCCCACAACCAGTTGACCCAATCGGACGTCTACTGCGATGGCCTGACAAGTACTTAAGCAACTCTCTATTTTTTGAAGATTAAGAGCAGTGCCTCTACCGATCAATCGTCGAATACAGAATACGATCCTAATCTCGTTCTTTGTTTAGTTGCCTGCCAGCCGTGGGATCAGTATCATGTTCAGCGCTTTTTTTTTTTTTTTTTTATCTTCTGCTGTATCGAACACGACCATTACCTATTCATGGATCATAGCGAACGTCGATATTTAGTTTCGTTTGCGCTGTGTGTTCTAACCAGCGGACGATAAAATTTTCTGTTATCCCTTAAGATACTTATAACACGTTGAAAGCATAACACGGTAGAGATAGCTATTTAGACTGAAGCCCTAGCTTTGAGCCCTAGCTTTGAGGCCACACGACGCTACTTCATATTATCATGACAACCTTATAATACTCACGCCTGCTGCTCGCAATCCTTTCCTATCCGTACACTAAGAGAGAGAAAACGAGTCAAGTAAAAAGATCAGAAGTATTTTCTAATGTTAGACAACCTAATAGGTTTTTGTTTTTATAAACATTGCATCCCCTAGAAACCTCGCCTTCCGTCCGTCGAACCAATACAAGGATAGCTGCGTAAATGAAAAACGAAAATATACGCTATTCAAGCTTTCTACAGTGTGGCATACTATAAAGCAAACCTAAGACATTGTAAGATATTTGGGCCAGGGCGAATAATCCGGCTCGGATGCGTACAGATAAGGGGAAAGAGTATCAAACCGTTTACGTAGGGAAATGATATTTTCTCTGTTAATTCCGAACGAGCGCTACTGCTACGAGTACTGCTCGTAGTACGGTAGAAGTAGCTACTTCTACTACGATACCCCATAAATAATCTGTGATCGAGTTAAACCAATCTCTGAGTAGCACGTCTCAATGTAACTTACTCGAGATGGACAGAATGAGTAGGTTCCGTTTAGCGACTTTGTGAGCGTACTGTATTTTCCTGTCCTAGAGCGGTCGGATATTTGGGGGTAAGCTATAATGCTCCGAGAAATGGAAAGAATCATAACAACGGTTTGGTTCGGAACAATTTGAAGATCTAAATATTATCAGTGAATTTTTACAAAATAAAAGCAAAAAAGTTTTCGCTCTACTAGTTAGTATGTATCATGCGTTTTTTTTAACGGTCGCTTTAGAACCTAGAAAGTAGCTCGTCAATTTACGCCGTGGAGCATTTCTACGGTCGCTTAATAGGCACTCTCGTCCTTGAACCCATGCGATATTAGACATTTACCGTCTCGACAAATGACACGTATCAATCAAACAAGTATATTCGCTTTAACGTTTTCACTGTTCCATGAATGAATATAATCTATTGAAGACTGCTAATCCGGGTGCTTTATCTTCACAAACACCTTGCATGCGCATCAGTATGTGATCATATCCGATAGCAGTGCCATTAGATGGCTAAGAACCCTCGACTATGAACAGCATTTAAAATTACTGTTCCAAATTATTACAATTATGGTGTGTGAAAAAAAAAAAAAAAAAAAACAGCAAAATTTCACGATGCCTTGTATCCTTTAGCTTTTCTTCATATGCAGACGAAAGATCGCATACAAAATATATCCTTTCAAAGGAGAACATTCTTTGACGCTGTATAGATATTGATCTTCAAACAATAAATAATACGACAGAAAAGATCGTATAATTTGATTAGCCAGACCCGATATTAGTGTTGCAATTTAAGCAGGAAAACAGTTGGTCCTTTGGCAGGACTCGTCAGGGATTACATTTCACGTCGAAACAAGCGGACTCTGTTTGCAAACGGAATACGTGTTGCATCTGTTTTTTTTTTTAATCTAAATTTTTCTACCGCAAATGTCTGCTATCAGCTTTTATAATACGTTTGAGGAGGTGCTTGCTTTATAAAAGCTTTAAAATATCGCACGGCAAGGGGTTTTTGTGTAGCCTTATGCTCCCCACACGAAAAACAAGTCGGAAGCCAACAGATCGTGAAACCGATGCTGGGGTAGAAGCAATACCGAAGTCTATGTAAATGCTGAGCTCTATTATCCTGCAAAGCATTTGGTAACAGACGGACACCAGTGGCAGCTGCGTTAAGATTTTCGGTCTAGTTTCTACATTGGAAAGCCATTGTGGGGCAAATCAACTCACCTTTTGTGCTCACATAAGCCCACATAAGTCTTGCATGCGATAGTTTAGGCAGATTATAAAAATAATATATTTTATCGTGCACACGTTGTATAGTACCTGTGTATCATTAGCTGGTCGTGGTACATTAACTCATGCTATCCTCTGAAGCGGACGTAAAGTTCCCGCTGAACTAACAATCTAATAGTGTAAAAGCACTATTTCGAATCATGCCAGTCCTTGCTACGCGCATGGGCGCTTTTTATCTGTGCAAATGAAAAAGTATCTCAGTCGAAGCAGCAGACGAGCAACTTCATTGCTACCCATTGCGGTAGCGTACATCGTCTGGGCCAGTCGCATCTTAAACATGTAGCTATTCCATTATTCTATCACAAAGTCTATCACTTAACTACATGTTTTAATTCTTTGCACGTTTAGCATTGCATATGTTTCGTATTTTTGGACTTTTCTTATCGATCAAAAATAGCTTCTATATTTCGTGTCAAGGTACCTCAGCCAACGCTAAAGAGGAAGCTAACATGGAAATGGAGGAACTCTCTCTAGAGTTCCTCCATTTCCATTAGTACACCACAGGTGAAATACAAGTTTTCGTCAGACCTCGCGAAGCTTTTTTTTTTTTAATTAATTAACACACATGTCAGCGCTAAGGCAGGTATGTTAATTGGATGTTTACAGTTTCATCCTTGCAGGCCTTTACCCTTCCAATATTGCCTTCGGTTACGGAAAATTCAGTTACGTATACGTATACAAGGACCATCTCCTTCTTACAGACACTGAACGACATTAAATTACTACAGCATGACTTAAAAATAGGATAAGTGAAGACGCGACGCGGCAGCGCTGTAGATTGGAAGGTTTTCCTATTAGATTAAAAAACAGTCCGACAAATAGGCCTTCTAAAAGTTTAAAAAAGCACTTAGTTCAAGAATGTTTTATTTACGCCAGAAGTATGCCCAAAAACTAGATTACTTTTTTACTTTTTTACTTTTACGTTTTTAATTCCCTGACCCACAAGGAGATACTCCAGATCTAGTTTTGACGTGAAAATATAGATTTGCTTTTGATATGTACAGCTTTAAAATATGTCTGAAGGACACAAAAGTCTATTCTCGGTAAGTTTTTAAGCAGACCTATCATCGCGTTTGGCCCAAAATTATCCTTAGTACATCCTGCACGAAGTCCTGAAGTATTGCTTTTGAATAGATGTAAACGTACTCCTTGAGCAGAGAATCCCGATCTTAATGAAACCTGCGAGTTTAACCCACGAATATTTTGCTCTATTGAAAAATCAACAATAGATATCGTTTCCGTCTTGATAATCACCAGGATTTTGTTGTGATCACCAGGATGTGCATACTGTCTCTCGGATCACCTTGTACTCATCCTCGCTTTACGATCGCCCATCGAGTAGGATTCAGTCAAATAATAGGGGGATATTTCTAATGTTGACTGCCGTCAAATGGGCGATTTTTTCCATTGCTGACTAGCTAGGTTCTCGGACATCGTTTGAGTATCATTGAACACATGACTGAAAAATAGCTTGCCACTCCCAATGAAAACACAGCTACACGAAAATTATCGATAGCTAGTATATGGCTAGACCAGTGACGTCCTGATCCCTAGCTCTGAAAAACTATGAATCACTTATCAGACTATCCGAAAGACTCATCTATTTGACGATAGAAACAAAGTTTGCAGCCTTAACGATTATGGTATGTAAACAGTTATTTATCGAACAATATCAGAGATAATGACTGACACGCGAAAACGCTCGTAGCTCCCCTCTTAATGTTTAATTACCGCGAATTATCTGCGAATTCTCAAGTCTCAGTTTGTTGAACTGCATTTGTCTTCTGCATTTAAGTAATATACACGTTGTCTTCCAATGATATGATAGCCCGCTTTAAGTCACCATTGCAAAAAGCTGCTTTTTTTTTTGGACTCTAATTACATGGGCTGTACGAGCCAATTAAGGTTCGCACGATCCGTGCGATATGTCGCGTGCACTCAAAACGTTACCGTTCTTCTCAGTTCAAATTCAATATTAGAATTACATCATTCTCATTTGGCATCTTCAGTATCAGCTCGTTCGTGTTAAGCGATAGCTCTTTCTATGGACACTAGACATGTTTGTGCTGGCATTGTTATCATTAGGGGCCAGCGGCCTCGTATAATGAAAGCACATTCATTTTCTGTGCGAGTGCTTCCCGGGAGGGGTAACACGTTTGCAGGTGCTTTGATAGTGAACTATACGATACCGTGCAGAACTGGCCGCAGTCCAACGGTTCGGTGATGATTCTTAATTTTCAGAAATGTTCGATGCGGAATACTGTACATTTATGATAGATAGCATTTAGCCGGGTTACTACATGTGCCTCTATTGAGCTGACCTTCTTTGTTATAGTTGAGCCGCTGAGAATATACGTATATGGTATTATGTAATACGTTAAGTGGACCAGCCTCAATGTGGTCAAATAGAAGAAACCGTCATCCATTGACCGGTCGATTCCTGCTTGAACGGGATACGGGGAACTAAAGGTTCAACAACCTTAAAGAATTACGAAAATCTTAAGTGTATCTGATGCAAGCTAGTGATTTGCTTACACGGAACTATGACTTGACCCCATTCGTTACCATCGATTACCGGCGTTAGAGATTCTTGATTTCTTGAGATAATTAGCGAATGTTGTAACAATGGACCTGTATTACTGAACACTGAAAGCACAATTTTTCTGCAGCATAATTAAATTCTTCACACGATTATGGTTGCATAAAGTAGTGCATTATTATAAGCGTTAATGTCACTATTCTCAAACGGAACGGAACGGAACGTAACGATCGAACTTTTGTGATTCGTTTTTAGGATTCTCGGAAATCAATTACACTTGTGCGTACGGGTAAACGGGAATTTGTGTTTCCTACAGCCTTGCTCAGGAAGACCTGTACGAAGCTCAAAGCTAGGTTGCCTGAGGATGAAGGGAACGTAACATATGTGGATCTCACAGGGGTTGACGGATCGGTTTTCGAAGTTCTTACCCAGTACCTCCGAACAGGTTTGCATGTAACGTAGAAATATATTAAGATTCGGTAACTGACACCATCAACACGACTGCTCACTGTAATAAAATTGCCAACGGTAACTGTTTATTTAACAGATCGAGCTATCGATAGAGGAAAACATTGATGAAGCTGCCTGTTCTGCAATAGCAAGGTGATTTCAGAGAAATATAGAGCGATCAACATTTTGGGACATCGCGGCATGTCGGATAGAATGCTACGTCAGTGGTTTTGATGATACGATCTGTAGCGCTTGTACCTGTCAAAAGATGGCCTGTAGTTGTAACCAAATATGCTGTGACTACGCGCGTTTTTTTCCATAAAGCTGAATCGATACTGCAAGGTCAATATCAAGGCCTCTTGCTTTATACTGAACTAACAAACAAACAAACGGTCGCATTGATGAATTTGCCTAATTGAACCGATTCTGCAAACGATACGAATAAAGTTTAATTTGCGATTTTTGTGGATTAGGTGGTACAAACAGTAACTGCAACTTGCCGCTAAGTTGATGTGTGAGCATTGTAATCCTCTCTTATATATATATATATATATTTTGATTAATATAAAATTTTTAATATATTTTTTATTTATTTATATATATATGTATGTATGTATCATTTAACTTATTTGAATGGCATTCACTTAAGACAAATTAGCCATAGTTAATGCCTTCACCTGCAAATCAAATACGAAAAATGAGCACATAAGGTTTTTTTTTGCAGGTAGAGGAACAATACAAAACTGACTCTAGCTTTCAGAAGTTTCCAACAGAAAATGTCATCTTAATACAGATCTTTGAAGCTTAAACCCGATTTTTTTAGAAAAAAAAATGTATGTGAGTCTCGTTTTAAAAAGGCCTAATGAGCTTTACCTTCCAGTGGCTGTTTCAAGGGCACAACACTGAATACAGCGGAAATTGCATAGTAAATACAAATGAGTATCGGGCTGTTATTTTAAATTAAGACAAAAAAAAATATTGCGAATTGATATTTCAGGCGAACTGCCAGAACTGACGATACAGAATGTCATCGACGTATATTGCTCTGCTACGGATCTGGGTATCGGAAAGCTCGAAAAGAAGTGTCGGAACGTAATTACATCAAATAACAATTGTCATATTTTCTTCTGGTAGCTGGAACTACGATATTTAGGCGTACTGTAATTATTTTACTGCTTTAAACAGTAGTAGGTATCGAAGTTGGGTTCGGTAGTATTAAAAGGCTATATCGATAAATACATTGCTTTTTCTTCCCGAACTACGCGATCGAGTGGGTGCTACATCTGTAACAATATCCGTATCGTTTATTCAGTTGTCCTGGGCACGAGCTCCACTATATTCTACTTATTATAGTTGATCACATTCATACGATTTTTTTTTAAAAAACTTCAGGACTGATCCTAGAGACGATTCCTATGCCCATTTCAACGCGCACTTAGACTCTGAACTGTTAACGGTAGCTTCGAGCGATCCTATAGTGCCCAAAAATTTTCGTTGTGATTAGATTCTATCTCACAGCATCGTTCGTTGGCATCCGATTGTCTGTTGTAGCTCTGACTGGAAGATCGCTCCTCGTTGCAGCACGTCTTCAGGCTGATGTCGGCGGAGGAACAAGGACTGATCCTGCTCACCGAAATAGAAAAATGTGATTTAGGCCCTAAAGAGGAAATGGCCATAATGGAACATCTGTCTCGCCGGTTTGGCCGGGTCGTTAACAGCACCTCGTATCTACAGCTGACTATCGAACAAGTAAAAAAGCTTCTCGGCTACCTAAGCATTAGAAAAATCTATGGACCGGACGTCCTCTATCGAGCAGCGATGAGGTAGCATTATTTTGTCAGAGAAAATAGAAATTTGTGCAGTGTGAACTTAACGCTTTTATGCTGAGTACAGTTGAACTGGCATCTTTCTAAAATCTAGTCGGACGCAGAGCTTATAGTGGCTTTTGATAGTGTATGTACTATAATGTACATTAGAAGGTTTGATACGCCGGCATATCAAACATCACGGCGGACTTCTATAGTAATAAGCTTCTGCTAAAGTCTCATAGAAACATAGGACCCACAGAAAATTCTGAATGGAATCTTCCGTTCGTCCGGAAGATGACAAACGGGAAGATTATTCCATGATAAATAACCACTAAAAAAAATGTAAAGATACCGAACGTACATTCGGTATTTGCTATTATATTTCCGAGTCATGATTTTCTATATAGTATATGGTATTACGCAGGAACTACTTGCCAGTGTCGCCAAAATAATATAAATTGACAATGATAAGTCGGTTTTAGAGGTCACTATAGACTATAGCTATGTGGAGAGATGCAGAACTTAATAGTATTTTTCTAATTGTGCAACGACTGAACACTTAAGTTACGCTCACTGGTACCTAATAATTTTGATTATGCTTAACTTACCGACTAATTTGTTAGCAAAATAAAATATTACTATATTATATATATTGAGATTGCGCCCACTCGTCTATGAAATCTAAAATTAGGGTTAAGTTAATTAACTGTATAGAAATGAATTGATTTTACTTGCATAGGTGGCTTCATGCGGACTGTCGCGTGCGGCAACAGTTTACAGAGGAGATACTTAATGCAGCTGGCCTTAACAAAGCGGGCGGATTATCGTCGACATTAGTACTTTCCATCTGTCCTACAATAGCCAAAGAGGTCACCTACACAACTGCAGGGGATTTTGAGGTTCGTTTCTGTAGCTCTATTAAGCTAAGTTAACAGTTCGGTGATGATGCTGAATGAACGTGTTTGATGGATCCGTTGAGACAATGTACATTAGAAATTAGCCGTACGTTTTTCCCTGGAAGAAACAGTACTAATTAATGGTGGTGATACGGGACCAGATCTGACGTTCGACATTTACGTATAAGATAACTCGAACGAGTTAGAATTAACTAATTAAGATTAACGATTACATATGAATTACACACTATAAATAAAGGACGGCTTGTTAAAAACGATTATTTCTAATTGACGGAAACTACTACTTATGTAGACGCCTGTCGCGTTAAAACTGTTGACCCCTTGGGCTCGAACGCCCATAATCGCTGAACTGACTGAACGCTGTCGCATCGCTCTGTTACACAGATTCGTCTCTTTTGGAGCACATGAACCCAACGTAGACCCTATTCTATAAAAGTCAATGTAGCGAACGTATTGTATGCTTGATCAAATTGTCTAAAGCACTATACCGGATAATAGCACACTCGAAACAATTTTCTCTGCATAATGTTTCTATGTCACGAAGTCTATCGTGACTTGGTGACACGTGAATGAATTGGCACATCGTAAGAATACGCTAACCTTTTGTGACGTTTCAGACTGCGACCAAGAGCTTACACGGAAAACACAGAAAGCCTGTTGAGGTTGCATGTAATGGTCGATCTACCGGTAATGCTAATGTCGCTCCTAGCAAAATTCCGCGAAGTACTTCAAAATCCAAAGAGTTAATAACGGGACAACATCCTGAGTATTCCAGTGAAGATGGTACCGAGCATTCGGTTAAACGAAGAAGACATAAAAAGTTAATAAACAGAGGAAAAGGAGTTAATTGTGACACAGCTACTAGGGACAAAATTAATTTAATAAGAAATGTTGGGGATAGGATTAAAAAATTAGTGAAACCCACGTCTGAAGTTCGTTCGAAGGGCACACTTAGGAGTCTGAAGGTGAGTGCACCGCCACCAATAAAAATAGAAGGCTCACGGAAAATATCGCCAGTTCTGCCGGTTTCAGGGGAAGCTAAACGAAACAAGGAGCGTAACATGATGGTAATGGCACCATCGAATACTTCAGCAGCCCGAGTAAGTTTTGTAGAAAAGAAATCGCGTAGGTCAAAGCAAAGTTTGACCCACCAGGGCCTGCCAAACTCGTGCCGGCAACAGGGAGATCACTTTCGTAGCTCATGTGGCCACTGCAGATGCTACAAGGAACCTAGGAGTCGTCATCCCGACGAGAAACATCACCTTATAAGAACGACCTCCAAAACGATGACTCGTGCACCACCACCATCGATTGAGTCGCTGAATAAAACCTGCTTGAAGTCTATTCTAAAACGATCTAAAATCACAGGGAGCAAAGGCAAGTCTCGGAAGAGCTCGAAACGTCGACACCACCGTGTAATATTAAGCGACATTTCACCGGCTCCGTTTGCTTCGTCAATTAGTTCGCAAGATTCTTACAACAAGCTTACGTGTAGCAGAGGTGACAGGAAGCGGCATCTTTGGCAAGCTAAGATTGACCCTCAACACGATATCAAGTAGTTGGATCAGCGTTTTTTTTATCAATTGTGAATAATAAAATGATAACGATGTAAAGCTATAAATTATGCCTATAGAAATGCTATAGAGCCTATAGAAATGATAGCACAAGCGTAAAGAACATATCATCGAGTTTCTTTTCTTAGGTTTTTTCTTTATTTGGGATTAGTACGTCGTGAATGCTCGTATCGTATACGTGAATCATTTCGAATAACCTTATAAAACATGTTAGAAATTGATAGAAAGAAAGCATTCTCGCAATCGAGTAGGCGCAGCGTCAGCATATGGCGTCTGCTATCGTGAACCGTGATTAAAATGAATGGGCGCTCACGCCGATCAAGCAATTTGTCATCTAAAGTTGTTTTCTGGTGCTCCGTAAATATGCAATACAGGTACTGCGCCGCAAACAATGGTATATAATAAATAATATTGCAATAAATAATATTTCATACCGCTTGCAAATACACCAGTTATTCTGAAATCACCACATGTTCTTGGCCAAATCACCACTTTACCAACAGAGTAAGTATCGCGTCCGATACTACTTCGTCTTCTATTGTAATGCTATTTGCTATCGACACCAATGTAAAACATGACAGACAAGTTAGTAATGCAAACTTCATACGTTTATTTAGATATTTGCTATGTGCTGTATGTATGAGTATATATACTGTGCACCTTAAAGAACACGGGTGTTCCGGTAACCTTGCATCGAAGAGCTGCATTTTAGATGACGTCGTTGCGACTGAGTTACGAGAGTTGCGAGAATAAAAAGATAAAATTCAACTAAATAGATGAAATTTCAACGAATCGTTCGGAGAAAATATAACAGTAAAAGTACGAACATCTTCTATGCTAGATAACTTTAAGTTAGCCAAGTGAATAGGACGTAATGGCCTAGCCAATTGCCACCCGGGTGCCTTTTAGTTATTGAGAATACGATTTACATCCGTTCGTCCAAATCTACGAAATAGCACTTCTTCAGTAGGCAGTTCACAGGTTATTTCATCATTTTTTCAAGCATTTTTAAGATAATTTTGTTCCATCCTCTAACAAATTATCATTCTTTCTGCTACCGGTGACGAAACCGTTGAAGTCGTTCCAGGTAGTGCGAACTGACTTAATTATCACTTACGCCAATAGGCGGCACCCGTTCATCTAACGAAAACGTTAAACTTCGTAACGAAAGATCAAAGGAAAGCGCGTTGTCACGAATTAAGCAATGCGACAGCTTGATACTTTCGTGCGAGATCGAGAATCAACCAGTTTCATTAGCTTATGTGAAGATCCCAGAACCATTTCGAGTACCCCCGTCTAATCAATGAAAGGTTACAACCACGATGGTCTGTCTGAACTCCGATGATGTTTTTTTCGCCGTTGAAGAGTGTGCCTGACGTATTCACGCCGAGTAACTTCAGGAATGCAGTCGATTTCGCATTTGTTACCTATGTATTTCATACGTCAGCTAATTAGTTGCACGACCTGTTGATGTTACTGCCGCTGATGATTTGTGAAGTCCAACGAACGGCATCGGCTACTGGTTTTCGATATGAGTTTATCTATCGATGTGTAAGCCCCTGACGTAGCCCCCTTCTGCCTGTCTTTTCCTACATCGAACTGTCAAATATCTGTGTGTGGCCGTCACCCTTCGGCGTCCCTCAAAAATCTTTCCCATCGACGTCGATTCACTGACAACGATTGCATGAGCTGTCATCAAATTAGCGGCTTCACACGACGGTGGTCTTGGAGACAGCTAAGTATTTAAAAGGGGGTGCATCGACTGACTTATCCTAAATGTATCAAGTAGTCTTACATAGCATAATGAGTAATGTATGCGTAATGCGTATAGATTTTGGCTAACGGATATCGTTAGCTTGATCCTATATGGAAAAACACGCAGTGAAAAAATTAACAAAAAACGACAAAAAAGGCGTAATGATAATTTTCTTTTTTTCTTTAATAATCTGTGTACCTGCGATTGCAATAGCTAGTCGTACGTGTCGGTTATATTCGTCTAGTTCAAAAATATACAGTCGGATCGCTTTTGGCCAGGCATAAGAAATCAATGGTGAATTTTTCGTGCGCTGATTTGGTCAGCCGCTGTGCGCTATTTCCAATTCAGCCAAGCTTAAAAAGATATCAATGAAGAAAAAATGCTTTAATGATCGGTATATAGTTGCCTGTATGACTGGGCATGGTATGAGCTTGTCAGTCATATGTTATCCTACTCGATCAGAAGCCACAAACTCTAAAAGACCAGTAAAAAGCTCGTTCTTTTTTTCTTGGCTAGATTAATTTTCAGTTCGGTTCATTTCAGCATTTCAACAGCCAAACATCTAAACAACCGAAGTTAAATTATTCCCTGCAGATTTCCTATCATCCGGAGCATCTCAGCAGTCACCGGGGTTTCAGAAACAATCAGGTTATCCACGTCGGCGTCTCGAAGCATCCTTTCATAACCAGCCATATCTTTCTTCATCCACCACCCTATTGGTACCGCTTTTCTGTATTTGCCGTTATCGTCGTCCGCCGGATCGAGGTATGGCAGCTGGGCAAACCTTCTTGAACTTGATGCTTGACTCATACGCATCGTGTGACGTAGTTTCGTTTTGTTGTCTCTCTCCAATGTGAAGTGGCTGATTCAGAGCCGGTTTGAACCTACGTGTGCACTCACGTGATCATGCTACTACTTTTGCGGGGACACTGTAGCTCAATGACGTGGCGAATCGTATGGCTATATTTGTCCCTATTGTTGGCAAAGGATCTCAACAAGTGTCAGACGCCGAACGACGACCGATCGTCTCTACTTAAGACTGCTCGTTACAGCTCGCTGAAGTGACCTGGAGTCAACAGTCAGTTCTACTGCTGTATGACCATTCCGGTTCACCTGTTCAAGTTACTCGAGGTACCCTCTCGGATCGAAGGAATTAGCATGAATTTGCCTAGTAGCGGATGGCTCCCGGCTGCGGGACACCGACATTGGCCAGCAGTACTTGAGCCTACTTTTAGACGAATACAACAGCCAAAGCATCGTCCTGAATAGCGGTGGAAGAGGCGACCACGAGGTCAATTTAAACCTATCGACAACAAAACGATAATGTCATCTTTATGTTGATTCAATATGTTAGCCGTCACGTAGTAAAGTCACGGATGAAGAACGTTGAACATACAGTTATCTGTATCATCACGCGTACAGTTATCTGTATCAATAGCCATTGACGTTTGAAATAATATATATATATATATAATCCAGTAAATTAGTGCGTGTTGAATCTATTAATCTAGGAAGAATATCCTACAGTGCATGTCGACGTGGGATAGCAACAATGATACAACAAATAAGACTTTTTTTAACTCTTCATCAACTTCAAGACGGCGCAACGGTTTGCCCATCTGTGTTCAGAATGAAATTGAGTTTAGCTCGATTTTCTCTAACAGAAATAGACAGAATACAACTACCCGCATGCGGCTTGCTCAGATCGGTCTATTGAGTTATTCCATCCCATATGATGCAATTGTCATTGTGAAGATGCAATGCTGTTTTCTGAATGAGACACGATAATATCCGCTAATATCCTGAGGCGTTAATGGCAACTACTGATTTCGCCGATCAAAATGGTAACAATTGTGGTTCTATCCATTCGAAATTTGTAGTTTTCTGTTCGATTTTCTTTGTTTATCTCTCCTATCCGTTTTTTTTCTTTTCTTGATTTCTTCGTCCAGCTGTGTTGTTCTTTCTCACCGTTTGTGATCGTACTTCTGACGTTTACGTAAAATACGTACGCACAGACAAAAGACAGATGAACCCGGTGACTTATTTGTCGTGCGCGCTTGCGATGGCATATAGCACGTTTAGCCGAGTTGGCGCTTGAGTTCTACTTTGCGTTAAGGTAAATCTTCAGGGGTGAGTCAAATCGAAGATGCCAGAAGCTCAGTGGCAATGTGTCTCACAGCGGGGTGGCAAAGTCGCCGCGCGTCCCCTGGGGGAGCTTAATCTTAGAACAGCAGCAGGATTTCTGTTGTTCTCTGTAGAAAGATTAGACCGGCCTGTCGAAACAGAGAAACAAACGAAAGAAGAAGCGTTAGTCAGTGCAATTGGTTAATGACGTTATGTAAATAACCAGTCAATATATTAATTTACGAGAGTGGAAATTGAAAACGCCATATATAATATCTATCTAACCGAAATCATTATATTTAGAGGTGTGTTTTGGAAAAACAAAAAATGGATCTGTTTATATCTTGAGGATATCTATGCCAGAATCAATTTTACTAACAAAAACGAAAATCGTCCAATAACTGATCTTCATCAGCTCTTACAGAAGCGCAGCTCTTGGGCTGTGTAGAGTCTAGAAATGAATGAAGCAACAAGCTACCGGCTCAGACTTTTCCATTACGGCACGTCTATAACAAAGCTTGTCTAAAATACTTTGATATAGGAACCGGCACAATGAATTTGATTAATGCCACGGACAACCTCATCAAGCCTACCTCTTTATTACATATGGTTGCCCTAAATTAACTATCTAACTAATTACCGTAATTTGTAAAAATATCCTCGCATTATGAGAAATTTTCTACCAGAATACATCCACCACCTGTGGTCACCCCACATTACTTACTTTATGGCTCTCATAAAGCAATAACAGAGCCTGAACATTTCTAATTAACGAAATATATCAATTAAGCAACCGACCCAATCAGGCGGATATGGGAACGGTTCTTTAGTTCTCTGCCTTTCTTCCCGGGTATTGTCGATGGCCAATAATTGTTAGCAACGGCTATTTCGTATTTCAGAGCATTACGATAAGCAGCTTACGCTTGATCAGGGCGATGCGCTCGAGATAGGTCTTCGGATTTGGCGCGAGTAGGCCAGCCACGTTCATTTAGTAAACGGTAAAATGCCCAGCTATAATATGATAAACCCGTAACCCGCTTGGTATTAATTATCTGGCCTGCGTTGCTAATTGTTAATCTTTCTTGCACTCAGAGAGCCGATTATGCTGGTATTTTGTTACGGGACAGCGGCCGGAAAAAGCGACTTGAATGAAACAAGTACGGAACAACTGAAGGACAGAATCAAGTGATAAAGGATATAAGATATTACTTCGTTTAAAAACCTCAGTCGAAAGCGCTAAGTTTTTCGTAACATATACATCGTGCCTACAGATTCCAATGCAACTGTGAATGTCCTGCGTAGTCGTGTCCCTGTTACCAGCTTAAGGTGCACCGTTGATGGCCCCGTCAAGATGGATTGCTATGAACTATGCTCTATATTTATTTAACTCTAAAAGTATTTCATGTGGTTCTGAAAGTGCAACAAATTACCGTTACGATTAGATTACACTCAAAGCTGTAGTAGAGGAGAGGCAAGATCGCCAAGAAACATGGCGATCCAAGAAACATGGAAAGTACTTGATGTCTTGACCACGCTACCGTTGAATCATGTAACTGATCAAATTGACTCGAAACAGACATGTTTATTTCAATAAGCATACGCCCCTACGTCCAATACGCAGACATATTATCAGTAAATTATCGTGGACTGAATGCAGACCGTAGATTCCTCGGTTCAGCACATTGGCACTCGAGAAGCCACGGATCGTGCAACGTTCAATCGTTAGGTCACGCCGATGATGCTATGAAAGATACGGTAGTTTCCAACTGCTTTTTAATGTACTACCTTCAGCAAGATTCTGGCTCGCGAGCGGACTCAAAGGCGTTCACACTATATTGATTCTGAGGACGCGGGTTTCTGTCACGCTGCGCTGAAAGATAACAGGCATATGCTTAACAAGCGTACAACTGTTGGGCATTGCGACTTTTTGCTACTCGTGAACGACCTTTATCTCTAGTTTTAACAACTGATCTAAACAACCAAGAAGGCAAGCTATCGAACTTCGGTCGATTCCACCAAAACTTATTGGCAGTAGGGCATCCGCGGAGTGGGGGGTGGAGGGTGGGGGGCAACAGTAGGCTGTTCTGCACACAACACATAAAGAATCCAGTAAAGAGCTCCACCTAACATTTGCTGCTATTCGGTATAACGAATCGCACCGTTTTGAGTGTGCCGGTAGTAACAGTTCGTGGCCACGGCCACCAAGCTGATCACGGTTCGATTACGGTACGACAAACAGAGGCTGCCCTAAACTTTATTAGCAGAAGAGCAAACTATGAACCATCGCGATTGTCATGCGTTGCCCTCTACGGTACAACCATCTTCGTTTACATTTATTTCTGTCCAATCCATATTATCACGATGCGATCTGTGCCGGACCGTCGTTACACTGGCCAAATTCAATTCTTTTTATTCCGACTGATGTTTCATCTTTTCGGCTTCGTGAAACGCATACGCCTAGTGCGGTTCCATGGCGAGCACCATGTTGCGGTCGCAGTGTTAATGTGCAGCGCGTTTTTTAAGCTGCTTCTCCATGAACTTCTTGTTGACTATTCTTCACGTCCGTGGTCTTCGTCGTCGTCGTCGACATTCGACCTCATCTTCGTCATCATCGACAACGAGACTAGACAGCGTGCGAAGCGGGTGGGGTAGCGTCATTCATCGATCGCCAAACAAAACGAGATGGAGACCAACACCGCGTTACTGTCCTGTTCATAGCTGTGGCAGTAGAAATCTACGGGACAGAGGACCACGGTTCTATGGCTATCGCTGTTGTCATTGGTGATGGTCATGTTTAACGCTTGTGAAGTTGTTGCGGTTTCGACGGGTCGACACTGGATCCACCGACCTCGTGAGGGTGTTCCCTAGCACGTATACCTCACTGACTCGTTTGTTCTTCAGTTGTCTTTGCTAGTTGCCTCGTCCCTGCTCACCCTTGAACAACGGCAACGATTTGCTTTCAACTTCGTTATCGCCCTCATTTCGTCCATGGACAAATTTCTCAGCCGCTTGGTGGTCGCTCACACGTCGACGGCGCCGAATCAACGGATTCGTCCACTACTCATCGCCCTTCATCACCATTTACGTCTGTCTGTTTCCATTCTCTCAGCCTCATTTCTCCTTGTCTATCAGACGATATGCGCCCGTTGTGTGTACCTCTTTAGCACTCCTGAACACGCAGATGTAACGTAAGAGGGCATCATCGGTGTAGCGCGGGGGAGGAGTCTCCGACCGCTTCGGTTCAAGCGCGTTGCGAAACGTGTGACCATGGTGACTGCACCATAGCCGAACAATCGAGCAGATGGATATGGAGGCGACTAAAACGTATTGATCGTCTGATTCCCAGACGTCAGTTGTCTACAAACAGGCATCAGCTTTAAGTACGCGCTGGCGAAAATATGTTGACGGCAGAACGTCTCATTATTATAAGTATGTGTGCGCGATGGGTAGAATGTATTCTGTGTGTATGCTTTCTAACGAAACGACCCCCAGCAACCGTGATGATGTGAATCATAAAAGATAGGCTGCGCATACGCCCATAACCTGATCATTTACTTTATTTCGATTGTTGCATGGGAAGTTTGAAGTAACGTCTATCGTACATGCTTATGAAAGGGCTAATAAATAACTACTCTGCCGCTGGAGCAGTAAAATAATTTTAACGACGCTTGATCATTCATATGAAATAGGTAGCTTTGATTTATACAATTGGAGAGTCTGCGCATATTTAAAAGAAGCAGCAATAATCCGGATATAACATAAAAACGGACTATATATATATATATATATATATAGGCAAACAGCCGATATATATGTTTTGCTATTCTCTATCAAAACACTGATTTCGTACTTCAAAGCTACGCTTTTATCGAATATCCTACTATGTGTAGATTTAAACGCAGCCAAAAAGCTCACGCGCTCATTTTCTTGAACGCCCTGTAAAAAGCAACGGCCATTAAAACGATAGATCTCCCAAATAGAGTCTACATCGAAGTAAGGTAAATTCTACAGGTTATTTCAACTGCCTTTGACATAGTTTCAGATCAACATAAGCTACTTCAAACCTATCCTGATCCTTATCCTTCACGTGCCCATTCAAACCCGAAGAATGCGGAACAATCTGTGCATTTGCCGTAGAGGCACCCACACCAATCGATAGCCGCCACATGACCACTGTCCGAGGGCTGATTAGGAAGTTCATACTTCTCCTCAGACCTATTGGATTCGTTAGCACATCATGCTAAACGAATTTACATTAGTCAGACACATCTACAAAAGAAGCCATTTTCCTCAGATCCACGAGCACCACCTAATATTCCGCCTGCCGCCGCGCACCTGCTTATGATTACTTAACTGAATAGCTTATCGATCCAATCAGTGACTGGAACTAATCCACACAATAGCAAACGAATAGGTAGCCTAGACACTGGCGACGGGCGGCACCGTCTCTGATGTCCTGATCGCCCTGCGCCGCCTGGTCATCAATATCTCACCGGGAGTTGGGTTCCATCGGAACACACGACCGAGCAACCGCTTCAGACAATGCTAGGGGCCCTTTCTTCTGGCCGCTTGCTCTGCATTGGTAACAGCGTTACACAAGGCCGAACCAATGGCGGCATCATCAGGGCACCCCTGATCAAACGGGCGCCTGGTTAGTCAGTGTTGGCCTGATCGGCTCTTGTTGCTGCCTGCGCAGATCGGAGCGATCGGGTAAGATGTTATTGTGCTTTTACCAGCAGAAGCATACTTACTGCCGCCCCCGATATCACGCTGCTCGTATTTCATGAACCGGAATCGGCCGTTGGTGGCTGTGGCGGATCCTTCGGTCCTCTTCGTTTTCTCGTCCACGCGGTTCGGATCCAAACGGCGACAAAGCATCAGTAGTTGGTCAGGCGAGAAACCGTCTTACAGACAAACCATAGCACCTCGGTGGCAAAGTGGCCCATTTCAAGCCTCTCTCTGTTCGGAAGAAGACTAAAGGTGGATTTCGATAAATGGTCGGGACATTACTCTATTATCAAAGTAGTCCGCAACACAGGGCCACTGCCGTTCGCTGTGCGGCAATACACTTACTTCTTCTATAGTTGGGTTTATTATATTACATAATTCAAAGGCAAGTTTTCCTGTTGGTAGTGGCAGTAACTCAGCGCGACGACGTGAGCTTGAGCGGAAACGGTCGAAACGCATACGGATCCCTGTGGGACTCTATATATCTTCGAGCGCGCAAGCCGGTATACATGCCAAATGAACGTCAGTAGGGCCAGCTTTGATCAGCTCTGTAATAACCTCGCATCCTAAACTGGTGCAAGTATTACTGACGAGCTTTCACTTGAGGCTATGAGTGTGTCAGAATTAGCGCATAGGTGCCAGTGAAAATGTCCGTATCTACCACGTGTGCAAATGTGATGCTTAGCAGCCACTGGCCAGGCGCTAAAACAGTCACAGCTCACAAATCACCGACTCTGTCGAACACTTCAGCGCGTGCGGTCGAAGATATCAGAGGTGTGAGCTTAATGGGCAGCATTTTCCTCAAGTGTACACGGTCGTCAGCTCAAGTGACCAAGGGTCTTCATTGGGCCGTTTATGGGTTGGTGGAAGGGGAAGCAACAAAAGGAAATCAAAAATAAGGAAAATAAAGTATTATTGGTAGGAGAGGGATGAACCATTTGCTACCTGTCGAAATGCTCCCTTTGCCTGATGCCGTCACAAACGGATAGTAGCGGTAGCGGGACTTTGTAAAGGCCAGCGACCGGTAGCGTCGAGTGCATCACAAGTCGAAAACAACGAACCGACAAAAAAGTGAACGCGATAGATTTCACGGTCATCGTTACGAGTGGCCGGCGCCAACATGGCGCCATGTGAATTGTTGATTTATATGAAATTATTTTCTATAAGCGACGTCTCTTGATTAGCTCTGAGTAGCGACTGCGTCGCGCTGCCGACCGCGCAGAATTCGCATATTACTTTATAACACGCAGACTGTCTGAGACACGTAGAAGATAGAGGTTCTGGTAACGACAAAGATATTACAACCACAGTTCATAAATGAGATCAGAGAATGTCAATGCACGGCGATTGAAGACGAGAAGACAAACAGACGCTTGCTCTTAAAAACGTAACTATTGTTGTAAATATGCCGGGATCTTCTCCATTCGTACATGAAGAACCAATGTATACGAAATATTTCTGTTGGTGTATTATTGAAGAAAATCACTACTGCCATTATTGTTATCGTGTAATAAACCCATTGATAAGCCAACATAAATAAAAAGGGCAAAATAGTGGACATAGAAAAGTAGTAGCGTAAAAACCCATGCAAATTATTTCCTTTTACCCAAAGTACATTGTGAAAATCGGTAAGAGTACTGCGGCGGCCCACGCAATCATGCAGCGGTAATCTAAGCTCAGAGACACTTAGCTGTCTCTAAGCTGGTTCAGGTTTGCTTTATTCTGGAGGGAACCAGCCGTCTCAAGCAGTGTGTGTTGGCGGCCAGTACCAGGCGTAAAAGCTGAAAGCTATTTTCAAAAGTTCTTCAATAGCGAGCCGTGTAGCGAGATCGAAAATTAAACACATTCAATGACTCAGTCTACCTTTCAGTTTATCGCAGCGTGCTCATCCACAACAAACATTCAGAAGTGTTCCTTAGCGAATGCCGACAGAGCTAAACATTACCAATCGAAGCAATTGTTAAAAGCTAGTGCCTCTAAAAAAACAGTATAAACTACAAACTCTGCGACGAAATATTAAATCCGGTAATAACATTCCGTAATACAAACGTCCTTAACTCATAGCTTCAATTGCCAAAATACACTCGATGTCCTAGCGATCGTCAGACTCACATCTTTTTGTGTATGATCGTAGTGAGAGACCCTCCAACGCACCGATCGAATTCAGGCATTTTATGGCTGTGCTAAATCTTCACTCCCCCATGGCTTTTGAGACAGCGACGAACGATCCGACGATAGCACCCGTTCTCGTGTAGGCCCTAGAGACAAAAAGCTAAAGTAGAATAGATTAGCCAGTTAGCTTGATTAATTCATAGCTTAATTTAATTCGCATCACATAAACGTCCGATCGTTGAGAGGCAATGGGCCCTTTCAGCTACCTAGCGATGATCTGAGGAAGAAGTAATCGGCCTTTGTTAAACGCCGCCAAAAACTAGAAGATCACTAAACACAGGGTGAAACGAGTAGGACATCTACAGTTATTACGTTAAGAAATCACTAAAGAAAGAATGTAGCGCGTTAGCACCGCGCCCATCGACTCAACAAGAGTACGTTAGCTCAACATAATCCGTACTCACATACGTATACCGTATCGAATCGTATTACTAATAAGGAGAGCCACACTGCAAGCTGCAAGAACGAAGTCATCGTTGACTCGCATGGCAATACGGTTGAAGCTACGCATGGGTTAGCGTAGCGGTACAAATGTCCGATGAAAAACGCTACCACAGAGTTTTATTTAATCGATGATTCGTATAAACAGAAACGCATACGCCCGTACTTTTTGGACGCCGCCTCAAACGATTTATTGTCCCTTTCCCAAGTGCTACTATAAACAATATAACTTAGATAACTTCACGCGAGCTCTTCATAATTGTACAGCCTGATGCTATGACAGTCCTTCCGAGAGAGTCAGCTTCAGTCTTTTTTGCACCCCACAATCCGATCCAAATCTATATATACATTCATGGCAAAAGGCACACAGTAGCTAAAACCTTTTTATGGCTGTATTGTCAGTTAGCCTGAAAAGACGAGTGTGTTCGGTCAATTCAGCTTATGATCCTTTCACCTTTAACGGCTCCGACAAAACGGCCACTCGAACAATCAGACACTGCGAAGGAGCGTCACCTATTGTGATACGTTTAATCGATTTGCGGTACTGGCCGATTCTGTCGAACGGATTCTCTCCAGCGTCACTTGTTGCTCAGACATAAGACGAAGCAGAACTTAGCGTTCGGCAAAAAAACAATAGCCAGACAACTTTGTTTTTTTTCAAGTTGTCTAAGTTCTGCGAGGTGATGCCGCAGTCTTGGTCTCTTTCAGTTGCTTTGTCGTAACTTGCGATAACTTTTATCCAAATTGGATCGCCTTGGTTTCTTCCTGTGATGTCGTTGATGTGACAAAGGTGGGAAATTTCGTCTCACTGTTTGCTTCCAATACTACGGTACATCGTCATACGAGATGGGTAAATCTCAATCAGAATGGGGATCTCGGACGTCCGAAACGTCAGCTTTTGCCAAGAAAGCATCTTTAAAAGACTAACTCAAACAAACTTTAAATTTCGCTTTTGTTCTCTCGTGGTATCAAGAGAAGCTAGTACTAATATTGAGGCATTTATGATGCTTTGAGTGATAACAATCAAACGCAAGTCTACATCAATGCGTGGTCCATGGATGAGCTTGTCAACGACAGCTAATTTTTCCCAATTTTTTCGATAGAACGCGCTTTTGCTATGACATACACTTACCCTTCACAGCGGGAGAGGAGCGTACGGGGTATCTAAACGTATAAAGTGTAATCAAACCCCTTACACAACGACGACCAGGACCCGCTGTGAACGTACACCTGGTAAATTTATTATTACGCACGCTCATATTTAGCCAGTATTTAAACGCTGAGTTTGAATCTATTATTTAGCTGCTTGTTATTTTGATAATCGGCGACGTTAAAAACAATCGTCAAAACTACGAATATTACGTTAGAAAAAAAAGGAGTAACTTTTCGGAATTTTATAAACAATCTCGAAATTTTAATAACAACGACGTTCTGTTCACCTCTTTCTTTTCATCGTTTGGCCTGAAATGTCTTACATCTTCTGATTTTAAAGTCCCTCTAGACTTTTCTACTCTAAAGGCCGTAAGATGCACCCGCTCAACCTCGCAGCCATGTCTCGTCTTCTCGTTACTGTGTGGATGCTTTTTCCTGTGAGAGGAGGATGCTATGAGAATGTTTTGTGCAAACGCTAGATTTCAAGACCAGGTAAAATTGGTCCATGACCGCAGCCTCGCCTCAGCCATCAGCGGGGCAAATACTTGTTGTCGTGACCTGCTTTGCTTAGGGCATCCTGGACTTCGCATGTTTTCTACGCAGTATTCCAAGTTATTCTTGAAACCTGACACATTATCCTAAATGTTTTGTGCAAATCGCTAGTAAACGTAATTGACTTCATCGGGCCTGTTGGCGTTCGCCGTCAAAAGGATTACCGATAAATCGTCCTAGTCGCTTACATGGTCATAAAGCTGTTCGAGGATCGATTACGCTGACGACATCAGCGGCGTTTGACAGCGTACGTTCTTTATTATAGACTTCGTGTGACAACCAGCTGATAAATGTTCTCCAAATGGTAGACATCGCTAAACAGTCGTAAGGCTCACGGTGGACGGGTCATTCGGGTTGTCATTTTTGATTTCGGGCTTCCTAATTCGCGTTGGATTCCCGTTGGGCAGTCGGTGGTGATCGGGTTTAGGTTAACGTAGAATCAGCTCTTTGGCACGAAAACCAAACACCAAAAATTGACAACGACGGTAACAATACGTTGTGCCTCGGAAAGACTGACAGAGCCTTACAAGGTTGTAGTGAAAGCGTGCCGACATCACATGTTCTGACCAACTCATACGGCATTTCAACAACGACCATTGTTCAATTGGGGACAAAACCAAGTTAATGATGTTTAAGAGTATCTAGCCATAGCTTAATGTATTGTATATAATGTATGCGTCGTACTATCCCTAAAACAAAAACCCTGATTGAGTGGATATGTCCACAGAGAGAAAACCTTTTAGGGATTAAATACGTGTCGTGGTGTTGACTCACGACTGTCGAACTGCTCGGATTGGTTTCAGCGAGAATTTGGATTTATCGAAAACACAAATATATGATGCACTATTCCTCTGATCTTTCGATTCATTCAGTTGTCAGGTGTTAGTTTGGGACAGGATGAACATGTCGCACAGCAGCAGCCGTCTTTGAAGAACTTCTCTTTTATAAATGTGAAATAACTTTACATTTATTAGAATTATGTTAAAAGTGATCCCTTGGTTAATTCAATTGTTTTAAACCCGGCCATATTAAAATTTGGAGATGTCCAGGCCTAAACCGAGGCAACGGGGCCAACAAATAGAAATCCTAGATCTATTATGTGTTTTTTTTGCTGCTTATTACTTGTCATCCACAAAATTCCTTAAATACAATACTGGTATCCTACACAAACTGCCATTAATCTCATGGACATTTCGAACAAAAGGTGTTCAGGATCATCAATCAATTACCGTTCGTAAGACAGGTAACATTGCTTTACGAGCACAACGACGTTCTTCGTTTGGGACGCACGAAAGCATCGAACGATTAAGAAGCCTGTTTGCTAAGCATTATATGACAATAGAGGATGTCACCGACTACTGAAGTTGTTATATTGCATTATCCATGTTGAAATTACTTCGTCTCGTTCACCGGTAGCGTTTGTTTGCCATTTAACTCTCGAGCGGCGGGCCATTTTCCTATCAGAGTCTTAGGAGCCGACCGAGTTGTCGGTGAGCTCTCGTTTGCTGTCTCGCTATACTTCGCTGGTTAGTCGAGTCGGCGATTTACTGTTGAAGTATCGCAATCGACTTGTGGTCTGTCGGCGTATCTTTGGGTGATCGCACAGAGCCTGGGGATCACCCAAAGATGCTACTCTTTCGTTCAGACAAAAAGAATCACATTACCTGATAACGTGAGAGCAAACGACGGCTTGAGATAAGTGTTTTGCTATTGGCATGCTTTGGGCTACCGTTTGTGTAGGGCGGTGCCAAGCGCTGGTAAGCGGCTACCGACTGATTTTGTCAATAAATGAACATAGTGCCGAAGGATCAACGCACGCTTCGAAACGATGCTTACCTTACATTCAGTATTACAGGTCACCGAGTTACTACTCCCCCGAGCAAATGCAATCGGTTTGCTGGAGAATCTATGCCTGTTGCTTATTCTTGTTCTATTGCTGCTGTCTAGTGTTCTGAGCAATAAATTCGTAATATATATTATAGTATTTAGAACGATCCAGCGAGTCGAGTCGTATGTTGCTAATTGTACACGCGCTTACATAGAAAATACCGACGGAACTCTTTACTAAATCGAATGATCCGATTTATGTAATGAAGACTAAAAGCTAAAACCTATCGGCTCATGGATCTGTTCTTAGCTCTGACACCTCGTGTGCGTCAAGTAAATGCTAGGTTCGAAGGTCCGCTTGTTTCTATGGTGTAACCTTTGCTCGGAAGCAGAAAAAAACCATTATCAACAAATTACTGGCCGTGTCCACCTTAGCGGCATATTGCTAAGATTCAATGATACGATATAACAAGCAAGCGAATTTAACATCATACAGACAAGATACATGCATTTGTGGGTTTAGAAACTATCACATAGCCGCCACTATGCACTATATGTCTTAGCACCAGTAATGCCACAGTCTTGAGTTAACTCTTTCTTGTATTAGCGAAGAATATAGCTGTGTGTAGACGCCCACGTGTATGTTCGCGAACGAAGTTTTTTTTTTACCACCCCTAGATTACTGTTTCGTATACGGCCTGTTTTTTTTGGCCAAAATCGTTCTACTGACATCGCTTGAGGGGCAACTACGAGACATCAACTTTAACCGCGACGATATCAAAATGATAGGTCAGGCGACTCAAAGTAAAGCGTGAGTGGTATTCCTTGTAGTACGGTAGCAGTTTTAGACAACGATTTAAAAGATGAATTCGCCAAAGATGAGACGATCAGGTTGCTAGCCGCTATCCAACCTTTAGCGCTTCTACCTAAAATCTTTGCCCTCTCACTCGAAGGCGAAATGCATCTCCTGTGTTAGGCACGAGATAGGCCCGCGTTGACGGCACCGGACAGCCTGTTACTACAATGCAGTATAAGGCATGTTGTCGGCACAATGGAACGATCCCCTTGGTAAAGCCTCCGTCCCCATTTTAGCCTCGCAAACAAACGGGTTCTTCTGTTCGGCCTCGCTTTTTGGCGTTGTCCTTTAGCTCAGCAGAAGTGCCACGGAATGATAACCCTCGAAGGAAACAAAATGGCGGAAGATAGCATACGCACCACCTCCGCTCTGGCCAACGTCGTGTCCCGTACACGTGCATGAACATATATCTCTAGGAGAAACAATTCGCCACTACAAATCTACCCACTGCTCGTGGGTAACTAACCGTTCAGTCAACCAATGTCGTATTAAAGCTGCGAAGCAGTAGCAGCTGAACGGAGGGGGGTTAACTTTAAGTTAGCAGTTTTGTGGCGTCTGCGTAAGATGCTCATGCGACTGTTAAATGTACTTGTGTGAGTATTTGTTAAGAGACGAACAGCAGCGCCGCTGGTGTGTAAATAGATTACGTGAATGGGTGTCTACGGCAGGAGTTGATAGAAGGTAGGGAGGCTCCTTTGATTGAAGACATGCATCAAGCACCTCCTTCTCCGAAACTATCGCGTGTAGGGGTAACACTGTGAAGTCAACTTTCTCTCCGTCTCGATCTCCTTCTTTCGTTATTGCAGTTGGGCAACGGCGTTCGCTAACAGCTTGGCTACCGCATCGGGCCAATCGTTGACTCGCTGGCCATTGCGAACCGTTACGTTCCCACGAGAGTCACGACTTCACGAGGAGTGACGACTGATTCATTGAGATACCTCGATACTTAGGAGTGTTGAAGAAAACTGAACGTGTTGGTTCCTGCGAAAGCAAGTGATAGTGCCATGGCTCTTTTTCAATTTACTGTTCTCATGAATTACTTCACAACATAACAGATTCGACCCTGCGCCTATCGGACCTGATGTCTCTCGCTTGCTCTGTCACGATGATAGGCGAAATTATTCGCTGTTTAATTTTGGGCAAAAACATCCCTTAGATTTAAACATTTAGCTCGTTACAATATACGCAGCTACGGAAACAAAAAAAAAAACAACAAATGATTAAATAAATAATATGACGCTGTTTAAGCGAGAACGCGGTAAAAGGCAAATTCTACAGTAATAGTAACCATTGTGCTCCATTTGAATGGAATAGTTAACAAAAACAGAAGCAAAAAAGTAACCGTCTAAGTTCGACTAATTGTCGTCGTTTCGGTCATGATCCGTTAAACGAAAGCACTTCACCACTATATAAAGCACTTGGACTGTATCGGTGGCGTGCTACAGTACTTCAAGCAAATAAATTATGGTACATGTGTGATACGTACACTTCCGCTAACATTCTCCAGGTTTTTTTGTTTCCCCTTTTGTCCAGCGTCCCCATCGTAACTGCGCTCCGGTTAGATCCGAGCACATGTCTCGTGCTTCCGACATGCGACGCTGGTGGGCTGCTTCCACGTATTTCCAAACGATCACGGCAGAAAAAAGAACACCAAATTGAAATCACGGGACAGCGAATGTCCAATGATAACATTGCTATCAAAACGAAAGTCTACAATGATTGTGGCGGCGTCAGTGTGGTGATAGACTATGGCGTTTCGCTGAAGTCAACGGTTTGTTAACGTCCCGCGCACTTGGCTTTTTCAGCGTGGCACTGATTTTTTATGACAGTGCTAAAAAGATAAGGTTCTTAATCCGTTTGCAGCAGCTACCGGCATCGTAATATTATGGTAAAACGATACTCCGTGTGTCTATGTTATTGTGCGCGTGTCTTAGTGGGTTCCTAGATAGATTCTGACAACAAAAAAAAATCTTAAAAACGAAAACTTAGCATATATTTCAAGCATAAAAAAATACATATATTAAACCGTCCACTGTTTAGAACGAACCACAGACTTTTTCTATAGCTCAAGCATAACGGGCGTATGTATTATGAGATTGTTAGCCTCGAAGTGTGACCTCATCAGTATTTAAAAAGCAGGTTTTTCTTTCGATTACATTATTCAAATGGTTTGAAAATTGCTTTGGCATTATCTCAAGGCCTGTCCATACAGATCCATATATCCATGCAAAACCCTCTTCGTCAGAGACACATGGGCGATGGCAAATTGGCTCTAAGAAATTCCGTAGCGATTTTTGCCAGCTACCTTCTGGATTCTACTGTCAATACTGTGTGTATATGTAGGTTTTTTTTAGAGAATATATTTTATATAGAACAAATATACAGGCTTAATCCAATTATCCGTCAAACATTTATTTCAGTTAACCCTATGGAGACTGACACAGGCCATAGGAAAAAGCACAACGGCTTGCGACGTTTTGCATACAACGAGTTTTTCCATGGAACACTCTGTTCTACATAGGTTAAACATTTGTGTAGTTACGTAGTTTACATACATCTGCCTTATCCTAAAATGTTACTTTTGAATGGAATCTGTTATCTCGTATCCATGCTAGCGAGGCATTAGCTTTGAATGACCCATAAAAATCGCTTTCTGACTCACTCTACATTGCACCGTACCTACTGTGATTTATTCTGTATGTAATCTACCACATTAGCATCATGTGATCTCAGCGGTATACAACAAATACTTAATATCACTAATAAACTAATTGTGAGCAAGTGTTTTTTAGACACGCTCGAGCGGACCACCCGTAAAAACTGCAAACCGTAAACGTCACTCAGAGATAAACGTACCACCGGCAACTTACGCTGCCACAGCGCATTTGAAAACAACCGCCAAATCACCACAAACAGCTATAGGACCTCCGCTACGCCTTTAACCGCCAGCAAAAAAAGGCCACAGTTAGCTGTTATTTCCATTGTTACGATGCGGTCGTTATTGTTACATCGGGCAGAGGAAGAATTGGTTCGACCGCCACGGGAGCGATCCACACGCTGGCCGTCAGTCGTCGGGTCTGATTGACTAACTGATTTAAGCAGGGTATGGGATTCGATCGGGGTCCGAGCACGAGCAGCTCGGGTAGCAATCAAAGCGATGCCAAGCAGGAGATATCTTTGTTCGCTGCGCGGTTCGGGATAGGATCACGGCTATATTGGTCGGCATGGGGCCGGACGACAACTTGTGGGATGTGCTAAGATTGAGGATTCTATTTCTGTTTAGCGCTGTTGGTAGGCGCAATTCGACTCGGTAATCATCTAACATCTAACTTTGAAACAGAAATTGCCCATTTAGAAACAAGCCACAAGCGTATGTATCTAGAAGCTGCTGAATGAACATAATATTAAGTGGTGGTACTATCAGACAAGGCTTTTAATTCTCTGCTTAACGTGCAGGTGACCGAGGTATATCTGCTTTCGTGTATGCAGATTTTGTGATGAAAATGCGTCGTATACGTTTTATTGTTTATGATGCAAAAGTAGGTCTCTTTAATCTTCTATTTTGCTCGTTTTCTGGATCGACACGTTCGAACTGGCTCTTCAGGGGAAGTTGGGGACGTTCATTTTGGAAGTTCGAATGAGCGAATGCTCATTAACCCTACGATCAAGCTGATTACCTACAGTGAACCAACTGTGCCATAACCTTCTTCAGATTTCATATTGCACATACTTTCATCATAACTTGGCCGTACTAGCTCGCCAAAGAGCTATATTAATTTTAATTTACATTTCCGGCAAAACATCGATAGAGAATCAACAAATTGTACCTACCCGAACCGCTCGGTGCCGTCAACTACTTCGCTTCGTTGGCTCCTTTTTGCCCTATCTTTAATTCTCTTGGTAAAATTCGTATGTCGAAAACAACATAGCTCTATGGGAGTCAATACTATTCCGGCCCTATTTGTTATTTCTTCGATACTTTGTCTTCTCCGGCGAATGCTTAGTCATCGCTGCTATCGGACCCGACGTCGCTCGCCGGCGTCTTTGAAACGATTGAACGCCCTGATCTGGCTCCTGTTACCGTTTGCAGGTGTAGCAAAAGCATCAGCAGCGACCAAAATAGTATTACCCTCATCGAAAGAAAGATATGTCTCTGTAAAGAAGAGGAAAAACTGTTCAAACTTGCCCACTTTTCCTCTTTCTATATATGTGTATATATATATATATATACATGTATGGTTAGTAAACGTAGCTGAGATGGATAGTCTTCGACAGCAACCGTTGCAATCTGACTGTTTGATGGGAGCAAAGCAGCGCGATTAACAGAAACAACAACAGTGAGGTCCGTAGGCCGAACAGCCGACGATGAGGGGGCAATCTGTCGGGCCACGGCTATCAACACAAACGTACAGAGAAATACACTACAGTCGAATCCCATACACAGGCACCTATGTACCCCCGAAAAAAGCTGCCAGTGTACATATACAGGTGCCGACACTTATTCTGCCAGCGGCGGTGACATGTAAAAGGGACGAAAAGGTACGAGCAAAATATACGAGCAGGTTTACATGTTGACGCTGAGCGGAAAAGCGTCTAAATATCGAGTGAATAGAAGATTGGTCGGAACTATGAAGTGGGGGAAAAAGGATTTTTACAAAGAGGACTCTTAGGCAGGTTCTTTGGCATGAAAAGGGATACAAGGCCAAGGCAGGAAGAAAGCTTCTTCGATGAGGGCGGCCTTTGCGAGCGAAGAGGTTAGCGAAGGTCATCGGAACAGGAAACAGCAAAACGCAGCAGAAAACGAAGACTGCGATAGTCTGTCGGTTTTGTGCTTTTTCGGCCGATTTCGGTGGTCCTTGCAGCCTATGTTATCGCCTTTCGATTTGTCTTTGACTCCGATCCGAACGCCATTGTTACGATTAAAGTGGTTATCCCGATCGTGTCGCCGGAGTAGAGGTCGATATCTCGTTGTTGCCGTTGCTGTTATTATTGGGTAGCGCTGAAAGAAGGTGGACGATACGGTCTGGTGCAATAAGGGAAAAGCACCGCAAAACACCAAGTACTGAAGATACAAGACGCATCTGCCGATTGACCCATCAGAACTATTGTCAACTTTCTGTAGCTGTTTGACTCGGAT
Organism: Varroa jacobsoni; assembly: GCF_002532875.2. Classification (NCBI taxonomy): domain Eukaryota; kingdom Metazoa; phylum Arthropoda; class Arachnida; order Mesostigmata; family Varroidae; genus Varroa; species Varroa jacobsoni. The sequence goes on from NW_019214095.1 coordinate 413,850, forward strand.
AACTTAAAAGCGAAGAGCGCGTGGTCCGCTCTTTGATAGTCTCGTTTGTTATGTGAACGCTTCAATTTGCAGGCGGACCCCACAAACGACCCTCCATAAGAATGGACCTTTAGGCAGCAGGGAACTGAATTGTACCGAGAAGACACGATCTCATGTAGAGCTGTTCGTTGTCTAATCTCGTTTAGCAGTTGGCACCTTATTGGAGAAGGATCCCAACACCCTCAACACGTATGTAGATCGTAGAAAACTTACCGCGAAAACATGCGGAGCCCACCTCAAAAGCAGATCTCGTTACGGCGGTGTGATTACCTTCAAGCGGTAGACTGAGTGGCACGTCAATGTTGCGTTTATAGTTTCGACACAGACGTGAAGGCCGCTATGGGGTCATATAGACCACCCCAGCTGTTCTGTGGTACTGTTTCGCCGGCCCAGCGGACCGCGGAAAGTACCCGCATCCTTAGCGACAGAATAAGGCGTTCTCGATATCGGTGATTGCCAGACAGCAGAACAGTTCTATCTTTTCTGATCTCACCCTTAGGTAATCGGCACATTCAGCTGGGGAGCTCGACGGAAATCCCAAAAAAAAATGCACCCTTCCTAAAAAACTTCTTTTGTACTCCTTTCATCTCTGTATGCTAAGCCGTAACAATGATTGTAAAACTACTAACAATGTAACTAAAGCCAATACACGCCGGCCATTCAGCCTCTCGAAGAGCTCGTACCATAATCCCCTCTGGGCCCTGCTAAAATCTGACAGAAAAATTGAGTGGTAGCCACTTCTGTGAGGATCAAAACGGTACACGTTAATGTCACTGAATTCTCGAATGACCATTCAACCAGCATCATATACGGGGCACATCAAATTAGTCAACAGTATAAACCATGTTGAAGCCTAGCAGCCCTCATTTCAGGCTCGAATATTGCCGTGTTTGATAGGTCAGCTCGACACGAAACCGCCAAAAGCAAACGAACAATCAAAGGACGAAAAAGAAAAAGGGGAAAAAAGCGAAAAGGGAATATTGAGTCTGATAGCAATAATATTATCTTGCCGTGGTGGATGTGGCCCGTGGGCAGCCATTGCCACGACTGCTACTGAAGGAGTGGCCATAGTTTATCAAATCGATTCCCCGTCTCTTCGTCCATTGCACATTACCATCGTTTTAGTCACTCCCGTGCCGTATTGGTTGATAAGCAATATAAATATATCGTAGAAGATTGCTTAATTTGTATTGCTCGTCGACTGAGATAATGTGCCGCCGCTATCATTTCGTGTAAATCGTAATGGTGGAGACCGTTTTTTCAAATTGTACGGGCTGCAGTGATCGTTGTGAATCACAGGTTGTCACAATGGGCATAGCTAACCTCGTAGGACCGTCTTTCAGGCTTTAGTAGAATCGTGTTTCTTCAAATATAGCCTCAAACGATGCATTGACAAGTATCAGGGTAATACCAGAGATACCTCTTATGAGATGTTTACGTGAGACATTCGAAAATGTCATGTCTCTCTTACAAAAAGAATATTTCGCTTCATTATATCTAATTATTAGGATATGACATATGGCTAAATTAGGGAAAGGCAGCGGAAACTTGATTGATATACATGACAAATATATAGTTCCGCTAAAAAAAGTTATATGTTTCCCCAACGTAATATAGCGGCGTCTGAGTCAAACAGGTGCGCTCCCTAACGTGCTCTTATTATCCAGTAACCTCAGATAATAGGTATGTAAAATTAAGGTTAAAGTAGAGAAGTTCGCCACGCGTAGGAGCAAGCGGAACTGTATGGGACAGGGCTTATAAGGGCAACTCGTTTTTCTTTAGTGAAGAAAGGTTGATTTAAAACGTTACTATTGCCTAATTTTCGGAATTTCTGAGATTCACACGAATAAAAAGTCTCGCTTTGCTGAATCTTTTATTTGACTAAATTTCTTAAGTTGGGATTATAGAAGACGGTTGAGATTTTTCAGCATTTCATCAAGCTTGTATTTGAATGAAAAAGTAAAATATTTACCTAGTTTTCTATTACGGTTTGTGCAGAGTTTTCAAAAACACACACAAGGAAAAAGGTTGTATTTTATGTTACATTACATGACCGGTCAGTGTGTGGTAAGGCCATATGGGACACAGTATTTCGAGCGTCGATAAAGAAACTGGGAAGACTAAGTGGCCCAGTTTAACAGGAGTGCCTATATGTTTGTATATGTCAAGCTCAATTACAGTATCGTAGTTCTGTGTGCGCTGTAATACATACGGTCGCTTTTAGCAACATATTACGCATGGTTGTCTCTGACGGTCATTTTATTGACGTTACGCATCGTCTGCACAAAACCGTATTATCAACATATGCACCGCTTGGCGAGTGGTAACAAGCAATGGTTGGATTAGAATCTATTTATGCCGTAATCATGCATAGCAATAATTGTTATACAGACTCCAGTCTAGCCGAGTTTACTTTAGACGAGGATACGCCTATTGTTACTATTTCTAACTAAGTGTGTGTAACTATATGTGCTAGTACTCTGGCCATTTGAAAGCCGACCCCATTACTGCCTAGCAAAGCTTCAAACTACTGTGAGTCATGATGATCGATCATTTGCCTAACATCGATTTCTCTAGCCGTAAACGCAGCGCTTTTCAAGAAAAAAAAAAAACGTTTTCCTTTCAGGGTGGTTGAACTGTTGAGTTCTAAGCACGAAATCATTAGTGCCTCACGAGAAAACCTCTGGCCCACATAATCCCACATGGTAGAGCTATATTTGCCCACGACATGAACATCTCCCTTTGATATTTTCTCATAACTTAATGAGTTGTAGTGAGCCTATTTTGGCCATATTACAGAAGTGTCTTTACCAAACCTACAGGTAATTTCTTTCCATTCCATGGCACTGGTGTTTTCACCGATCACGTTAAGCAAAGTTTGGCCTATGAAACTCTACCGTCTCTTTTTCCTTTAAATATGAATGAGCGTACAGAGCACAAGACAAGGCCTATTTATAACAAAAATTGCTTTCATTCAAAAGGAGTGTAATATCAGTAATATAAGTTTCTTAATCTCAGTTGACGCCAAGCAAAGAGCACTTGGAATAGTGTCATGGGGGAGTTATTTTCGAGACCCCACGCAATCCCCCACTCTTAAGCTGTGAAAGAACTAGGTCTCGTTAGTAAGAGAAGGCCCAAATATAAGTGCTATATCTATTTGTTAAAGCACCACTTAGGCCTTGTACATCCTAGGCTACACGCGTACATCCGCTTTCATTAAAGTGCTCAGAATCGGGTTGCATCTGCCACATGTAGCCTTGACCGCCCCTGTGTACCTTAAGCCTCACGAGTCCTAAATCGATCTTCAGCCTGGAATGTCGCATAGGATTTGTAGTTTTTTAAGCATTATTACCACATATATATATATATATATATATATATATATATATATATATATATATATATATATCAAAGCCTAAAC